>NW_008687742.1:0-36770 GCF_000695815.1 Acanthisitta chloris | reverse complement strand
TGATGAATTCTTTTTCCAGAAAGGCCAGCATGCATGTACCTCATGAAAGAGGAAACATGAACTTTTTTCAGCACTAATTACCCAACCAGACTTGCCAGGTCTACCAAGGCACCACCCATCCCTGCAAGTGTTTGAAGACAAGATCAAACACCTTAGCAATCAATAAGATGGAATTGTAACCGACTTGCACTTGTCTAATATTGCGTTTGAAGGATAAGTTAGGTCTTCATGTATTTTTGCAATGGAGGTGGCCAAGAATTGATTAAATATGTATTTTACTAGTAATTTTACACAAGTTTTGCAGGTATGGAAAGGCAAAAGATTGAAAATACCCATAAAAGACAGAAAAGCAGCTCTCCCATTTTCTAGCAATGCAGAATCCTTCTCTGAATCTGTTGTGCAGGGACTGAAATGAACAGTATAACACTCTTGTTTTCCCATCTCTGCCTATGAATAGTAATATTTTTCACTTGCATCTGTATTTGTAACATTTTTGACCTAATCACCAAGCAATATACATGCAAGGAAGATAAAACACAATTTCTGCTCACTGACCTTTCAGTCCCTTAACATATAAATTGTTTAAGAAAGCCTGCTGAATATTTTCTTATCTTCTGTCATTGGAAATTTCACACTCCCTGTGAGACTTGGTGGGATGTTTAATATAGACACTGCGTGGTGTGCTGATTGATGGAACACACTGCAACCCCAACAGCTTTCTGTGATTTGAAACAGTAAAAAAAAAACACATAAAAAAGAACCCAACAAGCACACTACATTTCAGAAGCACACATTTGCAGAGCCATGTTTCACCCCCGTGATAGCCTGGGCTCTCCTGGGGCTGTTTTTGGGGGGAGGGAGGAGGGCTGGGTAAGGTCCCTCAGTCACCAAGCAGCAGGTCCCTACCCCTGTCCCTCAAGAACAGAGTTCCAACCCATTAATACATCCTTCACACATATTATGCAGAGGGGAGATAAGAATGAGGGACCATGCTCTGTAAACTTCTCCAGGGGCATATTCTGGTGTGGTATAAAAGCCATCCAAGGCAAGCTGTAAATGAGGGAGGCTGAGTCCTGGAAGCAAAGTGGTTGCAGTAACACTGTGTTTTGCATCAGCAGTCCTGAGTAAAATTAATCCATGTGGAACACTCTTATAATGTGGCAATATGGTTTCCTCAACCTATATTTTTTATTTAAAAGTAGTTCAGGTACCTGCACGTCCCTGTAGCAGGCAGGGCATCATTTTGTGATTCTATCCCCACAAATTGTGTAGTTAGTTTAAGCTGTAACTTAAATTTTGTCCATCTCCTACTAGCAAAAATCATTACCAGGTGATGTTTTGACTTCAAGGAATCTGGGCTGTTAAGAAAAGCTAAATCCTAGCCAGGAGCTGCAGTGAGAAAAATGTTGAGATTACATGAATTGACTAATGCTAAATCCAAGCATTCTGGTTATCACTTCACTCATTTAAGCTAATTGATGAATATATCTTAGTACTTGTGAGCTAGGCTCCAGGCACAAAAGAGAGGTTTGATTGAAGTGGAAGCAGCTGATGAAGGAGCTCCTGTGCTAGCCCTGCTCCCCAGGTTTCAGCCCCTCAGTCCAAGGAAGCATCCCAGGACCTCCCCAGCACAGACACCTCGAGTTGAAATGCCAGGGAGCTCAGCACGGGGCAGACACTGCAGCAAGGGCTTTTCAGGCAGCTAACCCCAGCACAACGTGTGGCAAGGGCCCAGTGAGCAGCTCTGAACATGCCACAGGGACTTGCTCTCTTCCAGCACAGTTTCCTTTCCATCTGCCTGACTCCTGGTCGCCAGAGGCAGCTCAGCCCTGGAGACTTGTAGTGTAAGAAGGTTGCCTCTGTGCTGTTGGTGTTCATAAATGGAACTCTCCACCAGGCAATATGGTGCATGCTTATGTCATCTATTCTGTATTTGCTTGGTGGTTTGGGATTTTTTTTTCCAGAATCTACTTCATCTGAAACATAGAAAGGAGCTAACACCAACCCTTTGAAATCCAGGTTTCTTCAGTAATGCTTCCACTGTGTCAGCAAATGCTAATTCTCTAGTATATCTCTCTGCTCTTAACTTCCCTTTTAAGAATATTCTGAGAAATTGAAATGTCTGTAGCAGTCACATTTTAAAAAAAAATGCAAATTTAATTTGAAGCAATTATTCAAAGAAAAGTACTAATAAAAATTTATGGACACTAGTTAAACATTAATAATAGTCAATATATTAAAATACTGACAATGCTTTATACTCTGTCATAAAATAGAAAGAAGAGTCAAGTAGCATCTCTATCCCTTTTTGCAGTCAATTTCATAAATCTACATCAGAGAAAAGCACATTCCTAGTCCAATTAAATGTGTGTAATTAAATATTTACATGTAATTTATGACTTTGGGTTGTAGAATTGTTAAGAGTTAAATATAAAACTGGGATTGTGTTTCCAGTACATATATTTTATTAATTTGCCTATGAATACTATGTACTTTCAGAAAGATACTTTCAAAGTTAGGATGGGAAAATGAAGAACAGAGGATATAGGAAAAAGCAAAATCAGAACTATATAGTCCTTAGAAGTCAGAGCTATAATTTGCTTACCCTGATTATGACACATATGATGCAGTTTCAAAATTCTTAGTGTTGCCAGCAGGTTGAGGATGTGATCCTTCCCTTCTGCTCAACCCTGATGAGGCCACACCTGGAGTGTGCTGGACTCATAAGAGACATAGACATACTGGAGAGAATCCAGTGAAGGGCCATGAAGATGATGAAAGGTCTGGAACATCTCTCCTATGGAGAAAGGCTGAGAGAGCTGGGACTGTTTAGCCTGGAGGAGAGAAGGCCTGGGACAGGAGCTGAACCAGGCACTCCTGTGTTCCCAAAGACCTAAAATGAGTTTCCTCTGTTCTTCTTGCAGCCATGTGCTAATCTCTGGTGATCCTTCTCGCTGATGAAAGTGGTGGTCAGTTCAAACAACTATGACATGTTCATGCAGTTACAGCCTTTCAGGCAATAGTCATTGTTGCCCATGTCATCCACATCAAACCCACTTGCAGGGAGACACTTCAAGATGACAGAGATGACACAGTTAGAGCTCACCAGTCCAGCACATCTCTTCCCAAGTGACAGTTTATAAGGAGCAACCTTAATCTTTATATTACCTAACTTGGAATACTCTGTTTTACAGACAAAGTAGTCTTCTAACACTTTTAAAATTTCTTTTAAAATATTAATTATTTTACTGCATCTAATTCCATTTAGTGGGTCCACAAAGGACAGTCAGTAGCAATGATCTAAAGACATTTACTTACACAGACCAAACTTTCACTAGATGAATTAAAGATGCAGCTTGTAACACTTACACAGACAGCTGCCTGGCAAAGGTTTGAAGGATACCTTGGGGATTGTTGAGATCAGGGTACCAGTCATAGGGCAGTAATTTAGATCATCACCTGTGGGTTCAGTTCACTGCTCTTGAGGTGAATCTCACTCTGATTTTTACAGATAGGTGTGTAATGCATTTGGGGTGTCAAGTTAGTAGTTTCGTAATGTAGAATCATTTCTGTTGCAGTGTGGCCCTCTGTGGACCTCCCAGGAGTGCCATGGGCTGGCAATACCCTGCAGGTCAGGACAACAGGACAGGGATCAGGGTGAGAATGCTCAGGGATGTGCACTTTGCATTGCAGCAGTAGAGACTCAGAGGAGCAGATTCCTTAGAGCTAAGACAGTTTCCCCTCTGCCTCGAATTTACCTGTTTTCCCTGGTCAAAGGTGATTTCAGCAGTGAATATTCACCCAGAATTGCAAATCTTTTCCTGATGGTATGCTTGTTATAACTGGCATTTATAAGTTGTTTCAGGGGGGGGAAAAGCACGCTCAGTGCAGATGGGATGCCCAGTGATATTTTCAGCAAAAATCTATTAAGTTCTGCCAATCACTATGTGTATAGATCTGTTACATATAGAAATATTTATACACTGTATTTGCATTTATAGGAAACATCTGGGAATGCTGGAATTTAATCCTACTTTAGGTCTCCTAACTCTTGTACCTCATCCCTAAGGTTTCTGAGACACTCATAGTAGTTGGCAACTTTCATTCTTGCAACAGAACTTGTGCTTACACCTAAATCACCATGAATTTACTAAGAAACTAAAGGCATGCAATAAGCCTTAGAAAATGTCTAGAATTTTATGCAGATTTAATTCTCCTTTAACAACTTTGCATCACAGGCAATATGTGGTAGCTATTGCTGAGAAGAAAACATTAAAGAAAATAGAGAATGATGGAAAAAGTACATGTTTAGGGAAAAAAACCTTACATGAAGGCTGAAGAATCAATTTTCAAAGGATTTATGACTAGATGTGTGAGCTGGAGGTGCTTTTAAGAAAAATTGTATGATTTAAACTTAAAGTCTCTAAGTTGTGGCTATACAAATATTTCAATTACAATAACCATTACATAGGTAGAGAATCATAGCATCACAGAATCAACTGGGTTGGAAGAGACCTCAAAGATCATCGAGTCCAACCCTATCATGGTTACTAGACCATGGCACTAAGTGCCACATCCAGTCTCATCCTGAAAACCTCCAGGGATGGTGAATCCACCACCTCCCTGGGCAGCACATTCCAATACCTGATCACTCTCTCTGTAAAAGAACTCTTCCTAATATCGAGCCTAACCCCGCCCTGGCAGAGCTTGAGTCTGTGCCCTCTTGTCCTGCTGCTGGTTGCCTGGGAGAAGAGACCAACCCTAACCTGCCTCCAGCCTCCTGTCAGGGAGTTGTAGAGGGCAATAAGGTCTCCCCTGAGCCTCCTCTTCTCCAGGCTGAACACCTCCAGCTCCCTCAGCCTCTCCTCATAGCACTTGTGCTCAAGTCCCTTCACCAGCCTCGTTGCTCTTCCCTGGACCTGCTCCAGCACCTCAATGTCCTTCCTGAACTGAGGGGCCCAGAACTGCACACAGTACTCAAGGTGTGGCCTCACCAGCACTGAGTACAGGGGCAGAATCACCTCCCTGGTCCTGCTGACCACACTGTTCTTGATCCAGGCTTCTGGGTCTGCATACTTATGTTTCTCTACCTGCAGATATTCCATATCCAGAAAGTATATGCAGTTAAATCTTACACTCTAGGACATACAAAATGGGCATAAAGGGTGCAATCCTGCAAGATGCTCGTACTGTGTCATTGTCACACTAAAACAGCTGTCTATGGTCATAGCCTGATGGGTCTTGTGTGATGTGTTTATAGTTAGGAAGTGTGCTGAAGAGACTTGCTGGGCTTGGTTCAGAGATCAGCACTTTAGAACATTGTCTGTATTAATTTGCACACTTGCATTTGGTGCTATATTTAAGCTTTCAGATTGTTGACTTATTGATCCTCATTATTTTTGCTTCCTTTTCAGATTATTTAGGTAGCTAATCAATATACATCCAGTGGTTGCTTCTCCAATGAAGGATTATTTTGGCTGCCCTGTAGCAGGAATGCTTTATCACTTGAAAATGCTGTGAGAAGTGCCTATTTTTCTGATGAGTTTTATGGCAATTACTTCTGTCTTTCCATCCAGATGTACCTGTCTGTCCTGAAAGAGTCATGGTGTAATTTAGTTTGATGGCTGTCTTCTGCTAATAAAAATCTTTTCCTCCATATCTTTAGCTGAAGGTGTGCTCCCTGAGTTGTCAGCTTGCCAGGGTGCAACTGGATTTAAACCTAGAAATGCAGAGACTGAGCAATGGAAATGAACTGTCAGCAGCTTTTGAATCCAAAGTGCTGAACATTGCCGTGAGCCCAGAATAATAAACTGTGTTTCAAGACGTAGACCCTGTGGATGAAATATGTGTTCCATAAATGGTTCTGAGAACAACATTATGGATAAGCTCCACCAGCTTCTTGATCCAATTTGGTAGCAGAACACATGGCATTGTTTGAAAATTACAGAAATATTTTAGCGAGGGTGTAGGGGAAAGTGATGTTTGCAGTTTTACTCGTCTTTTGGGGAGAAGAGTTTGCTTTTAAAAAAAGTGTCTGAGGAGTATGCATAGGAAAGGTTCTTTGTCTAATTCTCGAATTATTCTTCACACATTTAATTTTATACAATTTTCAGTTCTTTAAATCCTGATTTCTTCATGATATATGTCACTTCAGGTATTCATTAGTGTAAATTTTCTTTCCTGAAAATGAGAAATTTTGACTGTACCTTATAAGTTGTTTAAAAAAAGAACAACATTAGTACCATGAAGCATTTTAACTTTCATTCCTAGATTCAAATAGCTGAAGGATCTGAGGACGATTTATAAATGCAGAACTGGCTAGGCAATAAAAATCAGTGCATATAAAATGTATGTAACTGTAAAATTTAACATTTAGCCACAAAAACTAATGTCTACAGGCACAGGAGAAGCTGAATTAGTAATGCTTTTTAAGAATTTTGTGAAATGGGCAAATTTTATATTCATTCTGGTAAATGTGCTGAGGAAAGACCAGATTGTATTCTCCAGCAACAAAATATAATAGAAACTGTTTATTGTCTTAATTATTTCTCAGAGATGACAAGAGGGACAGGAAGGAGTTCATACATAATCCCACACTTCTGAGATTCTCTTGCAGATCTCCAGACTTTTGTAGTGGTCCAAGTAAGATGCACCTTATGATCCAGTACTTAGATTGTGTAGTAAGTCAAAACAAGAAAACCAAGTTACAGCAGAGCTCCAGACAGGATGAGACAAATTTAGGCAGAGCGAGGTATGCAAACCTCTGTTCTGAGACCCTGCAAATGCTGTTCATGCCCAGCAATGGCAACTCTGGGCTGCCACAGACCATGACATTAGCCAGACCTCTGTGCTGGCTGGGTTTACCTTGCTTTGCCTGCCTTTTGCTCTATGGGGTGGTTGAAGGAAGCAGAGAAGCCAAAACAATTCGTGTTCTGCAACCATTAGGCTTCTGTGCTGCCTCTCTAAATGAATGTGGTTTTTATCTTAGCCTGGCAATGGTAGGCTCAACTGCAGATTTCATGGGAAAAGCTAACAAGCAATTTACTTAAATGGGTACATATTCAGGGCCCAATTTGTTTGTGACTGATGGCAGTAGCAGTTTCCCATTGGCTCCAAAGAAAGCTAGATGAGTATTGCTCAGTGACAGTAATATTGCATCCCCTTCTGTATGCTGCAATTAAAGTACTGGAAGTATCTCTGTAAATGCTTTACAGTGCAATGCAGCTTTTGTATTTGCAAAAGATTTCACCTTAAAATAAACTGGAAGGCTTAACAGTGTATATTCCATAATAAAAAACCGGCTGTTGTGTCTTACTTCATATGAAATTCAGCATCAAAAAAGAAAGCAGGAAAAATATGTTTATATAGGGGAACTTAAAAAAAATTAAATCATAGAATCATAGAATGGTTTGAATTTGAAGGGACCTTAAGATCATCTAGTTCCAATGCCTCTGCCCTGGACAGGGACACCTTCCACGGGATCAGGTTATTCAGAGCTCCATCCAACCTGGGATGGGGAATCCACAACTCTTCTGGGCACTCTGTTTCAGTGCCTCACCACCCTCACAGCAAACAATTTTGTTCCTAACATCTGTCCTTCAGTTTGAAGCCATTCCCCCTTGTCCTGTCACTATATGCTCTTGTGAGAAGTCTCTTTCTATCTTTCTTGTAAGCTCCCTTCATGTACTGGAAGACTGCAATTAGCCCAAAGCCTCACAACTCTTCTGGGCACTCTGTTTCAGTGCCTCACCACCCTCACAGCAAACAATTTTGTTCCTAACATCTGTCCTTCAGTTTGAAGCCATTCCCCCTTGTCCTGTCACTATATGCTCTTGTGAGAAGTCTCTTTCTATCTTTCTTGTAAGCTCCCTTCATGTACTGGAAGACTGCAATTAGGTCATCCCAAAGCCTTCTCTTCTGCAGGCTGAATGATCTCATTTGTCTTAGCCTTTCCTCATAGGAGAGGTGCTCCATCCGTCTAATCAACCTGATGGTCCTCCTTTGGACTTGCTCCAACAGATCCATGTCCTTCATGTGCTGGGGACCCCAGAGCTGGATGCAGTACTGCAGGTGGGGTAAATCCAAATGGCTGAAAGCCTAGACTGACAGGCTTTTTAGAAATGAAGATATAATGGCAGTAAAAATGTTGAAGACTGGACAGCAAAATTAATCTGATAAAGGAAACCTAATATTATAGTCTGGATGGTTGAACTCCAGTGTCTTCAGTGAGGATGGGACTGGTGTAAGATCCATTCTTAAGAGTTTTAATATGGCAGAGGATGATAGACTTCTGAATTTTAATTAGGGATTTTGAAATGGTTTATTTATCCTGGCCTCAGATTCTAGTGGACAGGCTTTAGATGTGTTGATACCAACACTACAGACTGGTCTCACTGCAGTGTGGCTGGTTACAATCATAATAATGGCATTTGGGTGAGATGCAATTACCCATTCCTACCCATATATGCCATTTTCTATAGATGGGAAAAATACCTGCTACTTACCACAGACATATTTAGAACTACTCTGCATGTCTTCTGCTAAATGCTGTAGTGTTCAGCTGTGTTTAATACTTCTACATCTTCAATACCACATTCAGTGCCTGTCCCAGTGAAGGCATCTCCTCCCACTCTGCCTCTCCCTCTCTCCTCAGAGGGTTCCCTCAGCTCATCTGATGTTTTTTCAGTCCTGGAAGATCTGCCATTGAGGGATGTGACTGCTGACATGCACCAAGTGACCATCCTGTTTGCACTACCAGATGCCAACATCTGTCCTGTGCTTTTGAGAAGGCAAATCAAATTCTGTGCATACACCTCTCATGGAACATTAGGAGATTTGGTTGCCTATGTCTATAGGGCTTGCTCTCATGTGTGTGTAGCACTGGGCTTGTTGGCAGTACAGCCCACAGCTCCAAGCCCTCCATGCAGAAGCAGGGCTGAAGTACTGCCTTGACATTTCCTCGACCGATATTATGTTAGCACAAAGCTTTTCTTTGCCCAGGATTATGGCTAATTTTGTCCATGTGTAGAGGTGATAAAGTACCTGAATACAGTAGATGATATTTTTCTGACACCACACAGTGTGTTTATCATGTGTTGACATTTTTTAGAAAGAAAGTGGCTGAAAGAACACCAGAGCATTGCAGAGATATGCAGGGGTGTTGGGTTGGTGGCAGAGAAGAAACACAGAGAGATATGAAAGAAAATGTGTATCATGGTTGATACCTTATTTCCATGATTCATGTTGGCATTTCTGGAAGAGTACTAGTGTGATATGGTTGAGATCAATTCCTTCTGCAGAGATACAGCAATTCCTTCTGCAGAGATACAGCAATAGCTCCAGAACTTCTCCATGGAGAAATTAGATGAAAATGACTGATGACAGTTTGCCCCAAGAACCTCTGGTGCCCCTGTACCTCCTCTCAGTGGTACTGCTCTTTAATGTTCCTCATTTGTTTGGACAGGATATCTTCCGACACATCAGGATGTCAAACTCTTCCTTCAAGGAACATGCACAGATAATTCATCGCCACTTTCAGCACTGCCACAGGTTGGCAGCCACCTAAGAAACAAGGTGGTCAGCTTCTCAAATTTGTTTGAATGAAGGTTTTGAAAGTGGCACATACATGATATTGCTTGTTGCACTCTGCTGTCATTCTCTGACACTACACAGCAGTGCTTTTACACACAGTAAGCACCAAACAGTGCAAACTGACTTACATGTATGGAAGATATCATGATCCCCGTGAGAGCACTGCAGGCCCAGGATGAAGGAAAGCAATCGTGGGGCTCACGTTATCTCAGTTCTGTTTAAAGGAACAGATGCTAAAACATGTTGTTCATAGACACTGAAGATGGCCTTTTTGCCACTGATATTTTACAGTGTTTTCAGTGCTAATTTGGCTCAGTTCTTTAAATACCTGCTGTGAGGAAACAGGTAATTCACATAAGGTATATTGAATCTTATTAATTAGATGAAATATGTTGAGAGGATTGATTTATTCACTATATTAAATAATCACCTACATGCAAAACTCTCTACATTCTGACTGGGAAGATGAGGATGTGTTAGTTGCTTGCTGATTTTTTAATACTTAAATGAAACCTTTTGGCAAAGGCACAGCAGCCTTTCTGCTTTTCGTTTCTATTTTTCACAGTTAAGCAGACAGCAATGCACACTTAACAAAAAGGCAGAGCTTTATTAGGCTTAGAGGCATGTGCAAGAGACAGCTTTAGAAAAATAATTCCAAGATGTGCTAATCATCTGCAAGAAGTAAATATGTTATGGCAAAGTAACCATTGAACAGACAAGGTCTTCAGATGTGCAGTCTGTAAAACATGCTGTAATGCAACTGCACAAAGAAGATGCCAAAGTAATCTCCAAGGCACTTGTTAGGTCTGTTTGTCACAACTCAGCACCACATTTGGTCACTGAGGCCAAATGATGCAGCTCTTTGACTTCCCATTCTGCAGTTAGACTGTTGAGTCCAAGCCAGATGATCTGTGCCCCATGCTCCAGTGCATGGTACAAGCAGCTCAGCTGTGCTCTGGCTCCCACTCTGACAGCAAGGGCAGTGTCCTGCTCTGCTCAGAGCCAACACGGGGCACTGAGTCTGAACCCCTTCGCTTGTCATGAGCAGCCAGGTGCCCTCCCACCTTGGAAGTTACTATCATTCCAGACCAGCTGATGTACATTCAGCATGTGAAAACTCTGTCATCCCATTCAGATGGCAGATAGAGAAACCCAGTCTGTACATTTTTCTTGGAATTTTGACAAAATCTGGGGGGACCAATTATCTGACAAAATCTGTGGGGAGCAGCTCTTCCAGCCGATCAGAGGTTGTATCCTCTGAGAGCATAAGTGGTGATAGGCAGCAGTGGTGGGATGCCTGCAATGGGATTCCTGCCTGCCAGCAGTGTCCTCCTCACACTGAAAAAGGTGTCTGCCTTTGGTCTGATTCTGACTGAAAGTACTCTTACTCTTAAAAAGGAAAGAAACCTTAATTCTTCATTTATTGCATATATTTGTAAATTTGGGCTATGACAACACCTTGAGGAATAAAGACAAAACTAAGTATTTGGGTTTTCCAATCAAATAATATACTTGATTGTCTTTCTGTTATTTGAAGGAGGTTTTGAATTACATGCAAGTCTAAGTTTCTCCATTAGAGTGGGCAGATGTTAGATTTTTGTATAAAAAATAATTTATTATATGTACATAGTACTAGCAGGTATCTGTTGTCCTTGATGCACATATAGTACTGATCTCATTTAGGCTGACAATCTTCGTGTGACTGGAACTACATGCAGTCAAACCATGGACCACTTCCACAGGGTAAGGACTCCACAGCAGAGCACTTCCACTGGGCGTGTGCAAGACGGACTGCACAGCACCAAGCTGCCTCTGACAGGATTTACTTGTGTGACTTGGTTCTGCAGGACTGGACCTCTGGGCTTGTTTCGTTAGCTACTAACATATGCAAACACCAAATCTAATTCCAGCTCCATCTTCAGTCTGCTAGAGATGATTTCTTACTGTGACATATGAGATATAGAGTTAATAATGGCTTTTTGCCCCCTGTCCTTTGTTGAGAAAAAGTAATTCCTGACATAAACCCAGATTTACATAATACCCAATATACAATACCATCTTGCAGCTCTACCAGTTTTGTACTATTTCCCTTCCATTTGGCTTTAAAAAATGGGAAAATTGACTGACTGTGGATCCATAGGATTTTACTGCTAGAAGGAAGGATGTGACAGCATCTTGAGATACAGCAACTCCAAAATGCTGCAAATCTACTGTCTTAAGTTAGTTGCAGGGGTAACATAACATTTTTTTGTCAGCCAGTTGGTATAAAGGACAGTTTGGCACAGTGAAGAGGAACTATTAAGAATTCAGCAACAGTTTTGAAGCTAAGTACCCATCTACATTATGACACAGAGACCAGCAGGAAGTGTTTGGTACTTCTAACTCTCATGTCACACTTGTCTATTTTACAGCATTCTGCCCATCCATACAGATTCAGCAGAAAATTGCTCTGAAATTAAAACAAGAGTGAAGAGAAGTTGTAAACAAGAATAAATAAGAAACAAAGGGCAATGGCACCTTGAGGCTCTCAGTTATTAGAACAGATTTCAGCAAGTGCCTTGGAATGATTTAGCTGTTTGTCTAGACTTTCTAAGACAGATTATTCAAGGGCACATGCAGCCTTCATCAAGACTGAGCTCTGCACTGTGTGACTCTCAACCAGCTGTGGAGCCGCAGGGCTGTGTGCTCTTCTGGACTGCAGCCCTTGATCGCCCTGCACAGTAAACTTGTGCCTCTTAGTTTTCTGTATGTCAGCTTCTATGCATGTTCCACTCCTGAACAAAGCACTTTTGACAACATAGGAGAAAACTGTAACATTATTACATTACATCATTGTATAAACCACTGTGGTTCTATCAAACCGCAAGGGAAAGAATCTTTCGGGAGCATTTTGCTAGTGTAAGCTGAAACCTGTTGACTTTCTTGCTGGCAAAACTACACTTGTTTGTGGTTTTTATTCCTGGCGGGTGCTTCTGGAGCTGGAAGTTTAAATCTGGCAGCACCAAACAGCTGCAGCCTGTGGTGGCCCTTTTGTAACATCTTGCTGCTTTCCTCTCTTTCCATGGACAAATCCCAAAACTATGTGTCTTTTTCCTTATTGCTGACATAATGATGTATCCTCCCAAGAATAATAAAAGCAGACTGGGAACACAATAGCTGGCCTTTTGGCTAAATATTTTGTAAATATCACATGAGTATTTTAGGATTGATGACCTATTTGCATTTGTCACTCAGGGACATTGTCTGATTCTCTGTCTTTTTACTTTCTTTTGCTTCTGTGTTAGTTGGTGTCAATGTTCCTTATCTAGAGAGGAATATTATTAATCTGAAAACTGGTTGACCTGTTACTGCTGTTTTCCTAGGTCCATCCAACTACCTAAGGCGATTAGTGTATTCCACGTTTCATGAACTGTATTTAAGCCATTAAAATAAATGTACTTTTTTCTTTTAAGATTTTTGTTTTAAACCTTGCTGATAAATTAACAGTGATTATTATAATTTTCTCCAGTCTCAGTAGCAAGTTTTAAGGTCACTGCTGACAGTTGGGCAAGCATAATGATTCATGGACTTTTGAGGAGAAAGATATGGATGCAGAGGGACACAGCTTCACTGCAAGGATTAATGAAACTGCTGCACATTCAGTAATTGCATGTGGTTATACACTGCAAATGGAATAACACTTGTGGAAGGCAAGAGGACTGTTCAGAGAATCCTTTAAGATTTTGTAAGTTGAAACATAGCATACACCATTTAAAAGGGTGAAGAGCTTGCTAAATACTGAAGTCATTTGATCACATGTGCAAATGAAGTCAAAGGCAATGGAAAAGCTTAGGAGAAAACACTGGGAAGGATGATAAAACAAACAATTTAGAATACATCTCCTAACAATTACAATCTCATTCATCATTGTTACTCAGGCAAAAACAACTTATGCAACAAGACTGTTAGAGGTGAACAACAGGCAAATTGGAAAATAAGACAATGGAAAATTTGATACAGTTTGGAAGAGTAAGGGGGGACCTTAACAACTATCAGGAGAGATTCACATTGGGAGTTCTTTGCCATACCAAGAACTGTCAAAGTTCTGAAATTTGAATGTGTGTTGAGAACTAAGAATAGGCAAACATTTTCTTGAACATGTATCTTGTGCCATTTTGCTGATTTTGATGTGCCAGGAAGGGGAAATGTGATATTTCTTTCTCCTTCTAGGAGAAAGGACTATCCATATGGGCTTACCTAGTCACTAGAGTGAGAAATGCAACAGATCTGTAACTCCTTTTCTTGGGGATAACTTGGTATACATACAGGTGCAGGTGCAGAGCTCCAAACATATGCAAACACTAGCTTATGTATATTGATGTGGAATCTTTTAATCAATGCAGATGCAGCACTGCAAAGGGTTGTGCATGCAGTTTTTGGATGTCACAGCTGCCTGCAGTGAAGGAACTGTGCATTGAAATAACTACAGTAGCGTATGCAAGTATTTGAAGCATTGCACCTGAATGCAATACAAGGCAGCCAAGTACATCCACTAACTATGAAAGGTTGATTGATGAAAACAGATGTCCCACAGTTTGGCTCCAGATGTCTGGGCACATTATACAGTTGGGTTGTGCGTGTGATTTTTGACTGTGAACTTTATTGCTATTGAGAGGTCAGGGGTTGACACTCTTGTCCTGAGCAGGAGAATGGTTCAGGTGGTCTGACAGACCAGATGCCAGATTCACATTCCAGACTAGATCTTCGGCTGGGGTACAGCTCCATAAAAAGCAATGGAGTCTGAAGGTTTGTGCTGGCTGAGGGTCTTGCCCACACAATCCTCTCTGGTAAGTGTTGATGAGTAGGAGAATTATTTTCCACACAATATTTGTAAAAAGTCCAAAGTGAAGTGATGCATTTGATTTCCACAGGAAAAAAAATTCTTTGGTCTGTATGAAAGAAAAAAACAACAATGCAGAAAGCACTAGAAGAACACTAGTGGTGACATTTTATTCAAGTGTTCTCTGGATCAGCACTCACACAGGACACGAGAGGCCAGGAGAACATGAACTCCAGCTTCTGTATTCCAACCAAGTGCCCTGAGAAGAGCAGAGGAGATGGCCAAGGCCAGCTGGAGGCAAATGTGTCTCCACCTCTATCTCTTGCCTTTCACAACTGCATAGGTAGAAGGGCTGCATGGCACCTGGTGACAGAGGAAAGCACTTTAGGGTGGAATCTGGGGCTGGAAAATAACCATATCACAAAAAAAAATATTGGAATTGGTTCTTTTCTCATTCTCTTCCATTGGGCTTACTCCAATGCAGGGGTTGGAATTTCAGTGCTTTATTTTTGATGAAAATGCCTGGCATTGACCTTTTTATTCATCAAGGTTTTTTCTTACCAACCGTGTTCCCCTATTGCTATGTACTGTAACCTGCAAGTCCCACACCTACATTTTCATAGCACAAAACTGCAAGGCAAAGCATACCATAAATGATAATTTCAGGCATCATTTTGCCAAGCCCAATCTTAGAATCATTGAATAACTGAGACTGGAAATGACTTTGGGATGTCTCTAGCCTAGCCTCCTGTCCAAAGCAGGATCAGCACTGAATTCAGACCAGGTTGCTCTGGGCTCTGCCTAGTCAATGGAATTCTCCAGGGAACAAGATACCACAAACAACTACCTGGGTAACTTGTTCCACTGCTGACTGTCCTTGTAAAGATGATGTTTTCCCTTATGACCACTCAAAATATCCCCTATTTCAACTGATGACTACTGTCTCACATCTTCTTGCCAGGCACCACTGCAAAGTCTGTCTCTGTCTTCTCAGTCACCTTCTCTCGAGCACTGGAAGGCTGCAATTGTGTTTCCATGAAGCCTTTTCCTCCCTGTTACCTATTTGTTCATCCCTGTGGAGTCCAGAATTACATACAGTGGTTTTCAAAGCCATTCTTTCAACTTCTAGAATGCAAGTAATCTTCAAAAACTTTTCTTCTTTCTCTGGACATCAGCAATTAGAATAATTATTTAATGTTGTTGAAATCCAGTGAAACACAATTTTCTACCCTGCAATGAAAAGGCTGTTTACAAGAAAGTTTCCCACTGAGTATCACCAGATCCCTCTTCAGCACAGAATCTGAGTGTTTGGTAGAGATATCAAGATTTTTCCTACATATGTACACAGAAAACTGTACTAAGTAGACTTCATCTGTACCAATCCAAGACTACACAGTAATGAATTTGCATGAACAGAATGACACAAAGACTAGATGATATTGGACTGATTTACTGCAATATGCTGATAGGAAAAAAAATCACTTCAAACCTTTCTTTCAGTTTATGGAAAGAATTTGTATCAGCAATTATAGCAACTGCCTGCTGAGAATATAGTTTAGGTAGCCAGAAAGTAAGAAAAGGGAATAGTCCATCTTAGTGGGATGCATGGAAAGAGAAGGATCAGAAATAGATGGTAATATGGGGGGAGAAGAAGAAATATAACAGCCACTCAGCAGATATATCCAGACCATTTAAATCAGACATGTATTTATTTGTATAATTTCTCATGTTTTTTGCCATTGACATAGCTTGTACAATTATAGCTCTGGAAATTTTATTTCACTATGTGCCATAATGCTGTAAAATTATTTAAAAAGAAAATACTTCCAAGATTTATTATATTTTTTCCAGTATATTAATGTTGAGATATCTGTTGTACTAGGCATGAATGCAGAAGAAAATAGTCTTTGTTTCAAAGCATCTACAGACTAATGATGTGAAGATACAGATGCCTTAATTCCAGACAGAATCATCTGTGGAATGAAGCCCTAAACAGATAAAATAGTAGGGATAACAGAAGGAAATCTACCTCTCATACAGAAGTCCAAGATAAAGGTTTGAGAATCACTGCAGTTTTCCTATGTTTTGACAAAAATGTGCAATTTTGCAACGGCAAGAATTTTGTTCTGACCAGCAGCAGGGAAACTGCTGCTCACAGGGTGAGGAGAATCATTTGTCACACGGAAATTGTAAGATATGTTTGCATATAAACTTTTAATTAAAACTGCTTCTCTTACCCTACTGCTGGTGGAAGCCATAAGGGTGACAAATTAGCTCTCTTGCAACTCAAACAGTATGGGTGCTAACTGTTAGAGATTATGAAGCCATATTAAGTCTGGAAGAAACCTGGTTTATGATCTTGCATAGGGATCCATGTAAATGATCCCATTTTTTAACGCAGCTGTCACAGTCCTCAGAAATACTGTGATGATAAAGCCAGCAAGGCTTGCAGTTACCCATATACTTAAGTACAGATTTGGCTCTTTCAGTGACAAAAATAAGCATAGGTCCTGGTTAGCTCTGTAGCAAGTTTTGTGCTGGCAAATGCCTGTTCAGCTCATAGTTTCACTGGGGCTTGGCAGGGGAAAGGGTGTCACTGCGAGGCATGCACCAGAGCTTGCTCCTCGGTCACGTTATGCTGCACTCACAGGGCTCTCCAGAAAAAGCATTGGCCAAGGTGGGTGAGTGCAGGATGACAAAGGGAGGCAAATATCTCTAATCTGCTGCTGCTGGAATCTGCAGAGGCTTGGAGAAGTGCACAACATTGCTCAGTGGAGAGAAGACTTTGCTCCCCAGCACTGAGAATTGTCACTGCACTCTTCAGGCTGTTATTGCATACAGTTTAACAATCAAAGTGGGAGCCAAAGAGGAAAGTGGTCCTGTCAGAAGTTACAGAACAAATCAGCCCAGGAGACAGGAAGACAGTTCTCAGTAGGAGTCTATTGATTTTTTAACTGCTGGGCACGTTTGGCTGCTGAAAGAGTCATGGGGCTCAAATGAGATAGGAGAACAAATAATTCACAGCAGACCTCAAAGATGAGTAATTTTGGCTGTGTATCTTACCACATCTATAAATTCTTTTCTCAATTATTTTAATGGAAGGTGGTGAAAAGTGATGTAGAGGTAAAAAAAAAAGAAATGGGATTCAGGAGAACAAGGACTGTGAAGGAGTACAGCAAAATAACCCATGATCATCCACTGAAACATGAAGGATGTCAATGTGTTGACTAAACACAGACACGTCCTCTTACTTGGATATCTTGCCTGGTCGTCATCTGCCACTCCAGGGTGAAGCACAATTCCCACAGGTCCCCTCTCTTCTCTTCTGGCCTCATTTATCATCTCAGAAATGTATGTATAGGCAAATAAAGCTGCATTCAAGGAGTGGTGCTCTGTTACAGTGTGGGCTGTTTCAAGTCCATAAGCCAGCTGGATTTGGTATTCCAGTATAGTTAGTTCTCATTATGAGTTATGCCTACACCTTCTGTGCTTTGGGATTTAAGCGATCGCTTGAACTTGCATGAACATAGCGTTTGCGAAACTCAAATCGCCAGAAAAAACACTTCCTTTCTTTTAGTTCATCTGTCATGTTTGTGGGTCAGGCCAATCTTGGAAATGGATTGGTGCAGCTGGTCTGCTTGGGAAAAAGAAAAGACTTAAGTATTAGACTGAGTAATTGATGATATCACCTGGAGAAAAGAGGCTTGCTCTCGCCAGAAACTATTAATCTCTGTTTCAAGCTAATCTCTTTCTCAGAGGCCTACTATGTTTGGGAAACTGTGTAACTGGAGGAACCAAGATGGAAATGGGACATCTTCCCCTTTCCTATCACATTTTTATGCCTAAAGAATTATGCAGAAATGGGAAACAGTTAGATTTCAGTAATGGAATTACTCATAGGTAACAATGAGGGGTCTTCCTCTGACCCTCCAGAGGACAAAACCCCCACTATAGTGTCAGTGGGACTGTTGGGAGCTTGACAGGTGAGAAAGGCTTCTCAGTCACATTGCCTGAAGAATGCCTTAGCCACAGAAAAGCGACTTGGGCTTCATGATTTAAGGGTAAACTGTCACTGAAACTGTGGACAGATATTTTGGAACCCTTTGACAGGTTGTAGATATTGTTACTAATTCAAGCACCTTTCAAAAAAATCACTTTTGGAGAACATGGCAGGATTTTGAAAACATTTTATGTTATTAAAAATGTAATTTCTGCAGCTCAAGAGCCATAGTATATGTCTCTGCCAGAGGATAGCCTTCCCCCATGCCACGCTGGAGACCAGCAGAGCTTGTTTTTGCTCAGACACAGCTGAGCACCATTCCACCTTGCTGTGGTCTGTTAAAAAACTTACTCCACCAGGTCCCACTGTCAGAAAGGAGAAAATGTAGGTCACCATCTTCCTCTTTGATCTGTGGAATGCAGCGTCGCTCACTTCAGCTGATGAGAGAGTAATGCCTACTTAATTATAGAATCATATGTCATCCTAGTCTTTTTAATTAACTGAGAATTTTTAATGCAAGGAAAGTTTTCTGAAATTGTAAATCACTATGGGTCCAATCCACAGCAATGTACCTTTTCCCAGGGACCAAGTATCACTCAGTAATACAAATACCATTAATTCTGAATACCTGCTGTTTGTGTAAATTGTGGTGCTTCAAATTTTTGCTTCCACCGTATATATTTGGAGACGGACATCATTTTCCTATCAAAATCTATACTGATCTCCAGAAAAAATGCTCTGCTGTATTAGTTGCCTATTTAAAATGTTTGTGGTCTTGTATGTCTTCTTTTGGATGTCCCTATATGAACTATCTCTCTATCATTATCTGTCTAAAAATACAGGAAAGTTAAAAACTGTAATTTTTAGACTTTTGGCGGCATTATGGCTTGGACTGAGAACACAATGTAATGGAGTGAGATTACTGACTTGAGATGTACAAAATTATAACTGATGAGACCCCACCTGAAATACTGTGTGCAGTTCTGGTGCTTTCAAAGTAAGAAGGACATGAAACGACTGCAGCAAGTCCAGAGGAGGCTACAAAGTCGATAAGATGACTGAAGCATCTCCCCTGTAAAGACAGGCTGAGGAAGTTGGGGCTGTTCAGCCTGGAGAAGAGAAGGATGCATGGAGAGCTCATAGCAACCTTCCAGTATGTGAAGGGGCCTACAGGGAAGCCAGAGAGGGACTCTTTGTTAGGAACTGCAGTGACAGAACAAGGGGTAATGGATTCAAATTGAAGGATGGGAAATTCAGGTTAGATATTAG
Organism: Acanthisitta chloris; assembly: GCF_000695815.1. Taxonomy (NCBI): domain Eukaryota; kingdom Metazoa; phylum Chordata; class Aves; order Passeriformes; family Acanthisittidae; genus Acanthisitta; species Acanthisitta chloris. The sequence goes on along the minus strand of NW_008687742.1, from coordinate 17,091 downwards.
GAAAAGGTTTTTTCCTGTGGGGGTGGTGAGACACTGGCACAGGTTGCCCAGGGAAGTAGTGGATGTCCCAACCCTGGCAGTGTACAAGGCCAGGTCGGATAAAGCCTTGAGCAACCTGGTCTAGTGGGAGGTGTCCCTGCCCATGGCAGAGGGGGCTGGGACTAGATGATCTCTAAGGTCCATTCCAATCCCTAAAATTCTGTGATTCTGTGATTTTATGTGCTATTGGTTCTCCAAATGTGTATATATATGCATACAGGGGTATATATAGATATGAATATATTTCATGGCACTGAACTGCTTCTGTAGACAGTTTTCCGAAGAAGCAATTTGTGGAAGATTGTTCTTGATAAGAGGCGATTAGGGCAGGTCCACAGAGAGCTGCAAGGGAAGAAGTACTGATTGTGGTACCCTGTGAGTTTACTGCCATCCTGTCACTGTGCTCCTGTTTCAGGTCTTGGATACTGGCATGAAGCTCCCTTAGCTGTCTCATGAACACTAGTCCAAATAATGCATTTTCACCTGTAGAAGTATCATTTCAGCAGTGTCATAGAAACTTATTTATTGGATTGGCATCCTATACTGTCTCAAAGTCTCAAAGAGTGATGAGTACAGGTGAATCAACGAGTACAGATAATTACTTTGTGCAATCTTAGCATTCAGAATAGACAATCCTTGTAATTTTTGGAAGTTCTGCTTCATTCTGTCACAGATCTGCCTTGTGCAAAATACATGCCTGGATCTCACTTGAAATCAGGAGGAGTTTCGAATTCAGACATTACTTCAGCTGTTTTCTCTGTATCTATATGTTTAGCATAGTGATACAAGTTTTAAACCCTCCTGCTAGATTCCTGTCTCTGAAAATTACCACTCAAAATAAGCTGCCATATCTTCCCCAAGTGCAAAGGATCAGCATGGAGAAGCAGATATGAGCAGTGATGTGAGTCTCCTTATGCAGGAGGTCCTTAGTTGGTACCTCTGTGAACCACATCATCACAACTGCATGAATGTTAGGAGAATTCAGAGAGGAGGAGAGGGCATATGTGTACACCTCCAAGAGTCGTGAGTGACAACATTGGTGCTGCCTTCTTATGTGCAAGCCAGGTCAGAGTCACAGATCTCTCAAAGCAACTGAATTCTAATAAGCACCACACATTTATGAACTTTCTGGGCACACTGAATCTGTGAAACGGGGCCAGGCTGAGCAGTGAGAGGGATGGGATGGAAGGTTTGTTTTAGAGGAGCCTTTGGTTCAGCTTGGGTCACAAATTAGAAGAGGAAGGTCAGCCTGCCTACAAGCTGATGATCCACCTGAGAGTTTGCTCATCTAGAGGTTCAAGCTACAGCTCTGAATCAGTTGTGAGTCCAATGTTAACCGTGATAAAGGAGATGGTACATTTTCTGTCTGACTGTCTTTATCAAGACACATATAGTCCCACAGCACACAACCTGCCCCGTGGGCCTGGGATCTGAAATAATATTATTTTCACTTCAGCAGAGCTCTAAAATTAACTAACAATTTATAGCAATGATAAAATACTATTGTCTTATGTTAGTTATTAACTAAGAATATTTTTCACTGGAGGTTTATTTTGCCCAAACCATCTGAAATTAATTGCATCAGTGAACTATAATATAGGTAAAGCTCCATATAAATTATCTGAAAGGGAATTAAAAAAATAACAAGACAGCAAATCTTGAAGAAATCACTCACTATTTGATTGGATTTGAGACCCCTCAGGTGACTCAGTTGATTTGTCAGGAAATGTGAATTTTAAAACCAGGCCAAGAAAGAGCAGAGCACACCCTCAACTTAAACCAAAAGTCATGCCTGAAAGTTTAATACACCAAGTTTTAGCATATTCTTAGCTATGACTGATTGAGATTTTTGCTGTTCTGCACTGCTCAGGGGTCTCTTTTAATTAATATCAAACATTGTGGAACAGAAGGAAATACATTAAAAAGGAAATTATTAAATTTTCCCCCAGCTGTTATTGCTAGATGTGCCATATTTTTGACTACTGGTTATTAATAGAACTCTACACCATAATTCCAATGCTGCTCTATTACATATCTTAAGAGGTAAAAATGGTCTGGAAATGAGAGCTCAGGTCTGAACTATGAGATTATTCATCACTCTCTTCCACAGTGTGACCTTGGAAGTCTGCCTCAATTTCCCTGTCCCTCAGTTAAGCTAATAACCTCTTGCTTCCCATGGCCGCTATGAGGTTCAATTAATAACTCAGATTTATCTTAGGTCTGCACATACTTTTTGTTGTGTTGTAGACTCAAGTGCACAACTCCCATCACACAATGTCTGGGAAGGGAGGCTACAGCATCAGAAAGGAAATCTCCCCAGTCCCTGCAGGCTTAGAGAGGCCAAGAGAAGAGACTTTGACTTGCAGACAAGACGTCTCCTATGCAGAAAGCCAGAAAAGGGATGTGCACTGCCTAACAGCTGACCTGGTAGCTGAGCACCCTACCCTGTAAGAGAAGGAACCTGTCTTGCATGTGGGGATGGATGCTTTTCATTTAGTGAAACCTCAGCAAGGCATAATGCAAAATATCTGCACTGAAAGGATATACATATGTAAAACATATTGTAGAGTGTGAAGAGTAGGAGAGAAGGTAGAAAGGTAAAGGGTATCCTTTTAACTAAGGTAAATAATCTGCAGTTTCATGAAACATGTACAGAAACTGTTTGCAGGTGGTGCTCATGCAATTTTCTGTGCCCTGTGCACTGACAAACATGAGAAAATTTATTCCTGAAAGCACTGCTGTCCTAAACCAGCAGTCTTTTCAAAAGATAGAAAGCGAGAATGGGTCTCTGAGATCTGATATCTAATTTCGAGGACAGAACCACACAGGAGACTGGAGTCATGGCCAGAATCCAAGCACTTCATTATGTTGTGCCATTTCCTAAATAAGAGGCAATTAAAATGCAGCAACTTGTGCTGTTACACTACTGTGTAGCCATTAAGCTTCAGTTTGCACATTAGGGTGCTATTTGGCAAACAGAATATTAGTGCTAGCTGCACAAAAAGACAGCACAAATCCATACACGTGCCCTGAATGCCCAGTGTTGCACTTTGGAAAATCTGTGTGTGTTAAAATTGAGTTCTGATGAGTTTATGAAGGCTTTGTACCTATAAATACCATAACCGTGGTTTATACTTAAGAGTACATTATTGGTATTAGGCTATAAATATAATAACAAAGCATTCATGGTGTGGCCACCAGAAGACTTGCCCCCCCAAAAAGAAAGAAAATCATGAGTTTTTCTATGACATCTAATCTGCAGAGAGATTTCTTTATGCACATCAGTGTTAGCTTAGCTGGGAACCACAGATCTCAATACCCTTGACTGAAAAAATCCCTGTGAACTAAAATGTGTAGGCTCAGTGAACATGGAATCAGCGGTTTCCTAACAAGTCGCTGTCTCCAGATTTAGATTGGAAAGATTGACACAAAAAATGGAGAGTGTTAACCTGGATAATCTGTGATTCAAGTGTAAGCACTATAGAACAGTGGGAAAGATGCAGTACAGCAGAGCTCCTGAGATTGCTTGCATGAGATGGCATTAAGGCCATGGAAAACTCCTAGCGGAAAAGAAGGAATGAAGACACAAGGTGCAAAAACTTTGTCTTACAGGCCCTGAATCTGGAAGAATGGCACAACATATACAGGTTATTCTAAGCAAGGTGAAAGGAAGTTGGACAAGTTCTGAGAAGATGTAACATGCCCAGGAGAAGCCTGAACTAAAGATACCATGCAAAGGGACTTCCAGAGGAAAATTGCAAGGAATGCTCAAGACAGGTGAGGACCCTCTAGTAAGGACATACACAAGGATTCTTCAGGTAGATTCTGTATCTTATTTGCTGGCAAACCAGTTTGGAATTGTTTAGATTTTCTAGTCAAACAGCATCCTGGTAGCTCCTCACATAATCCACTTCCATCCTCTTTGCTCTTTTCTTCTAATAAGGAAGAATTTCTTGACCGAAAGGGTGGTCAGGCATTGGAACGGGTTGCCCAGGGAGGTGGTGGAGTCACCATCCCTGGAAGTGTTCAAGAAATAACTGGACTTGACACTTGGTGCTATGATTTAGTTGACATGTTGGTATGCATCCTGGTAGCTCCTCACATAATCCACTTCCATCCTCTTTGCTCTTTTCTTCTAATAAGGAAGAATTTCTTGACCGAAAGGGTGGTCAGGCATTGGAACGGGTTGCCCAGGGAGGTGGTGGAGTCACCATCCCTGGAAGTGTTCAAGAAATAACTGGACTTGACACTTGGTGCTATGATTTAGTTGACATGTTGGTATTTGATCAAAGGTTCAATGATCTCTGAATCTGGAAGAATGGCACAACATATACAGGTTATTCTAAGCAAGGTGAAAGGAAGTTGGACAAGTTCTGAGAAGATGTAACATGCCCAGGAGAAGCCTGAACTAAAGATACCATGCAAAGGGACTTCCAGAGGAAAATTGCAAGGAATGCTCAAGACAGGTGAGGACCCTCTAGTAAGGACATACACAAGGATTCTTCAGGTAGATTCTGTATCTTATTTGCTGGCAAACCAGTTTGGAATTGTTTAGATTTTCTAGTCAAACAGCATCCTGGTAGCTCCTCACATAATCCACTTCCATCCTCTTTGCTCTTTTCTTCTAATAAGGAAGAATTTCTTGACCGAAAGGGTGGTCAGGCATTGGAACGGGTTGCCCAGGGAGGTGGTGGAGTCACCATCCCTGGAAGTGTTCAAGAAATAACTGGACTTGACACTTGGTGCTATGATTTAGTTGACATGTTGGTATTTGATCAAAGGTTGGACTCAATGATCTTGGAGGTCTTTTCCAACATTAGTGATTCCATGACTCTATGATTCTTGACCTCACCTAATTCTGTTTTTTGCAAAGGCTCAGATATGAACAAGTGCGGGAAGGAGAGCTTTGAATAATGGAGTTGAAGCAATGAATTATTTTATCATCCAGCACTGTAATATCTAATATTTAAAGCTCTTTTTTTTTTTTTTTTTTAACAGGAGGGCAGAAGTATAGGAAATGTATTGGACTAGGATCTTTGTCTGACTTTGAACATTCTAAACTTTATCATCCTGTGCAACCAATCTGCAACAGACCAGTTGCTCTTGAGTTTTATGACCCTCTATTAGATATGAGTGGGAGTTTACATAGACTCATAGAATCATTTAGGCTGGAAAAGACCTTTCAGAACATCAAGTCCATCTGTTAACCAAAGACAGTTCTTCACATCTCATTACTGATGAAGAATGGCATTTTCCAGATAATCTGCTCAAATGATCAAATGAAAGCATTAATTTTTACTACTTGCTCATTATTTTAAATGCTTTCTCTGTTTCCTCCCAGAGCTCCCGTGGAAGTGTATAGAACTCTTGCAGATAATGGTTTATTTGCAGGCTGTATATGCATTCATTACAGAGAAAACCAAGAGACAGTAGGGACACTATACATGTAAGACATTATACATTATATATGTAAGACACTGGCACAAGTTGCCCAAGGAGGTTGTGGATGCCCCAACCCTGGCAGTGTTCAAAGCCAGGCTGGATAAATCCTTGAGCAACCTGGTCTAGTGGGACGTATCCCTGCTGATGGCAGGAGGGTTGAGACTAGGTGATCTTTAAGGTCCATTCCAACCCCTTAACACTCTATGAGTCTATGATTCTGATTCTAACAGCAAGAAGGACAAGTCATATGTAAAAAAAAAGCCCCCAAATCCCACATAACAGGAGGTAAAGAACTTAAAGATATTGCAGACATCTAAAAGCAGAAATCACATAGGCTCTCAACACTTCTAAAATCTTGTAGTACTTGAAAAAAAATCTACCCACTCCTTTACCACATCCAAAGAGAGGTGTTCAGGATCAGCAGGATGAAGATAGAGGACATTATCCACTCTTGCATTAATCTAAATATAAAAAATTCTATGACATCTAGGCTGTGGAAAGCCAAGTTTCAGATTTGGCATTGATGTCCTTTCAAAGGGTTGTTGCTGCATTCCAGCACAGGAGATTACATGGCACATGGCAGCAGCTGTTCCCCTCCCAGGGCAATGCAATCAGAAAATGCCCATGGTGATATTTAGCTACCTATTAAATTCGATTTAGTTTTCATAGTGCTGCATATTTGCAAGCTGGCAGTGCCCAGGGATGTGAAAGAAATTGTGAGCATTGAGTAGAGTTTTAACAGCTCAGCAGGGGAAGCTGGAATAGCTTGTACCTGGGAAGGTACCGGATGGTGCCTGGTCTGTCCTTCCTAGTGCCCAGTGAGAAGTCTCATGAAGGGTACAGACATCTTCCCAACCCTGTTGGGCTGTAAGAATATGCAGCGGTTTGCATGAATGACTTTAGGAAAACACAAAGTCAGAAACTGAATTTCAGACATCTTAAATGTAAGTGTTGGGAACAAGGGCTCAGGAAGAGTGGTAAGAACCCACTCGATATGCAGAAGGCAGCACAGGAAAGCTGGAGGCTGAAATGTTGGTGATGTTGGTGTGGATGGCAGGACATCTCTGTAAATTCAATGGGAGACAATTTCAGGCCAGGCAAAGAGCAGCAAGTGTGGAGCTGCCAGCAGAGCTGGGCAGTGGCAGGTGGGCAGGAGGAGAGCTGTGCTGCTGCCCACTCAGCACCCAGCAGCTCTATCCTCTATAGCTGAATGTGTGGCATCCTGTCATATTTCTGTCTCTAAATTAATTCAATTAAATGGGCGTAATGCTATACAAACTGACATATGAGTCTATTTCTGTTTCTGTTCTCAGTCCAAGTAAAACATGTTATTACATTTCAGAGAAGGTCTTGACTTTAAGAACCTCTTGAAATAATAATTGTAATGATTTTCAGCTATTATAGCCTTGTCTTTCTTCAGACCTATACAGGAAGGCTTTCTGTACCATCAGGTTTAAGAAAAGTACATGCAGGAATCTAACAGCAGTGCTTGCACAAGAGACCTGTGCATGTCTGGGGACACGAGGAAGGTGACAAGTGCAATGAACACCTGTCATGGTGAGCTCATCCCTGCCTCCTAAATTTCAGAAGTTCTACTTAGAAATGAAGACATTTTTGGGACTTCAGTCTAGATTTGACCCTGGGATAAGACCATGATCTTGCCTCCTCACTGAGATAAGGCAAATTCTTTCATTTCACCATAAGTATGTATTATCTTGTGTTAGATGAACGTTCAGCACTCAGCCCAAGAGGAAGGACATGATTTCTGACATTCCCATATCTGAAGTCCTTCTGTCTTCCAAAAACTATCTGTGGAAGCCTGGTGGAAGCCTTGTTCAACTGTGTTGAGATTGTAAATATTGTGTAAGGGAAAATTATGCTTAACTGAAAAATAGTGGAAGTGAAAAAGGAAGGTTAAAAAAATCCTACATATACTTGCATCATCCTACTCTAATTCATCTAATATATATCTGTCAAAACTGTCCTTCTCAGCTATCAGTCTAAACGTACCACTCATCTCCACGGATATTAACTTCCTCTGCATACTCTTCTATAGTCAACATTTTTTTTCCCTTTCACCAGTGCAGCACAGTTCTCCATGCATGCCTCCTATTCTACAGATATCCTTTGTCAGTGATGGTATGCTGGGCTTGCTCTTCAGTTCCCTAAGCTGCCATCACTCCTTTTCATCCATTTTGGAGGAGAAAGACCTCAGAACTGTAGGTCACAAAGGTTTTTGTAACTACTTTGTTAGTCTTCCATAATGCCAAACAAAAAAACTCACATTGTAAGTGTAAGAGGATATGTTTTTATGTCTATGCTCAGATATATGTATCTAAATAGAACAAATCTTTCTCCCCCAAACTCAACAGAAATAAAGATTCATTTCTGATTTTCACAGTACATTTTATCTTCATTTGGACATACACCACTTGGGGAAGAAAGTGCTATTATGATACAGATCAGAGAGTGTTATAGATGGAAGAGCAATTGTAAGTAATAGAATAATAATAGAAAAATGGAAAGATGAAATTGTGGTACCTCAAAAAGCTTTTGCTCCACCCAATGAATGCTTTTCCTCTCACACACACTTGTTATTTGCTTTGGATAAGAACAGAAAAAATGATTTGAAGTTGAATAGTGAAACCAGAATATTTTTCCTTATAGAGAATCCACAAACTGATTTGAAATTAAATGCTTTACAATTATTTAATTCTATAACAATATATGTTAAATATTTGAATGAAAATTGCTTAAATCTAAACTGTGAATGTGCCTGGAAATCATATCACTTTTTTCTAGAAGAAAGGGCACTAAATATAAATATGATGGAAACCCTGGCTTCTTCCCTTTATAATTAGAAATACAAGTCCCCTCTGCTGGGGAACTTTTTGATTATAGCTGGGAGGATTATCAAGCACAGTTTCAGTTGCAGTATCCAATGGGAACACAATAACTTCAATGCTCTGGCTCCCCATTCCTTGAAATTTATGGCATCTTGGGCAATTCAGCTTGTGCTAGGTGAAGAGGTTCAGCTGAGTTAATACATGCTATCCTCACTTTATCCAAGCAGTGCATTGAAATTACTTTCCCAAAGCACATCAGGTGTGATGAACAGCATCTACTGTTTCTAATGACCTTGTTTAAAGGAATAAAAGGGGTCTCAGAAAACACATTTTCCATGCTAAGCCTGTTGTGTAAAAGAGATCTCAGCACTAAAAGAAGAGAGGTAAGGTGCAGGGCTAGTCTGCGCAATTCAGTGGTGCTCTTGCCTCCATCATTAGGAGCTGACATAAACCATGACAAGCTGCTGCTTTGATGAGGAGCATCTTTATGATCCTGGTTAATGGATCTTTAAACCCCCTTCAACTTCAAAACCCCAGACCAAACAACATGTGTGGCTGTGGCTGTCAGAGGACGTGGGACCTCTGTAAGGGAAATTCAAGAATGAAGGCATTATGGGTGCACTGGTTGCCCATTCACTGCTCTTTTTTTTTTTTTTTTTTGCTACATCTGGAAGATGTCCTAACTGGAGACCAGTGACAAGTGGCATTCCTCAGAGGCATTCCTCAGGCATTCCTTGGGGTTGGCACTGTTCAACATCTTTGATGATGACATGGACATTGGGATTGAGTGCACCCTCAGCAAGTTTGCCAACAACACTAAGCTGTGTGTTTGGTTGACACTCTGAAGTGGGAGGATGCCACCCAGAGGGACCTGGACAGGCTTGAGAGGTAGGCCTGTCCAAGCCTCGTGATGTTCAACAAGTCCAAGTACAAGGTTCTGCATGCAGGGCAATCCCAAACACAAACACAGGCTTGGCAGAGAATGGATTGAATCATCCCTGAGGAGTGGGACTTGGGGGTGTTTGTTGATGAGAAGCTCAAAGTGAGCTGGGAGGGTGTGCTTGCAGCCCAGAAAGCCAACTGTATCCTAGGCTGCATCAACAAGCACATGACCAGCAGGTCAAGGGAGGTGATTCTCTACTACTCTGCTCTCATGAGGCCCCACCTGGAGTACTACAACCAGGTCTGGGGTCCCCAGCAAAAGAGGACTTGAACCTATTGGAGTGAGCATGGATGAGGGCCATGAAGATGATCAGAAGGATGGAGCACCTCTTCTGTGAAAATAAGCTGAGAGAGTTGGGATTGTTCAGCCTGGAGAAAAGAAGGCTCCATGTTGACCTTATAGCAGCCTTCCAGTGCCTATAGAGGCTTACAAGAAAGCCAGAGAGGGACTTTCAACTTTTAACAAGCACATGCAGTGATACAAGCTGGAATGGCTTTAAACTGAAAGAGAGTTGGTTTAGATTGGACATAAGGAAGAAATTCTTTACTATGAGAGTGTTGAGACCCTGGAACAGCTTGCCCAGAGAAGTTGTGGATGCCCCATCCCTGGAAGTGTTTAAGGCCAGGATGGATGGAGCTCAGAACAGCCTGGTCTAGTGGAAGGTGTCCTTTCCCATGGTGGGAGGGTTTGGCACTTAGTGATCTTTATGGTCCCTACCAATTTAAACCATTCTGGGATTTTATGAATTTATGATTCTAACCGTGGCTTTGTCTTCCCACCAAGCTTTGTTTTTGAGGCAGCAAACAGCTCAAAATGGTAAATGTCATCCTTCTGTCATGACAAAAAACATGATGGTCTATTCGTTTTATTCCAAAAGTTTCATATTGGAGCCATTGACTTTGCTGCATCTCACTTCTCTGAGATGATGTTGGTGATGTCCTCTCTCACCATGGGCAAACCCTGTGTGCCTGCTAACCCTGTGCATGGAGACACAGGGAGATATCTACCTGTTGCCTCCAGATATCTTAAGAAATGTGTTGTTTTACCAGAGTTCATGGAAGTCTGATTCATTGGTGAGAACTTCGGGTGTTCTCTGGGCTGACTTTGCCCACTGGAGCTTTGCACTTTTCTGGGAGCATTTCTGGGGACATGAAGCAGAGATGGTAGCTTCACTGCTGGCCATTTTCCTTCTTCTCCCACTCCCTCTGTGTGAGCTCCCTCCAAGAGTTTGTCCTGCTCCACGTAGCACCAGCCAATGCTAGTAAGGAGGAGAGAATGTCTACCTGTGTTTGCAAGAGCTGATTATCTTGCACCACCAGCAGAGCCACATTGGCATCGCTGCAGTGACCATGCAGAGACCACTTCAACACTGTTTCTGATATACTTTTTTTTTCCTGCCTGATGCTGGGAAAATGGACCCCCTTGAGTGGCTTCTTCTTTTCCATGGCACAGAGATCATCTCTGGCAGGTGGCTTGCTGAGTGGGGTATTCCCAGTTCCATACTATACATGGTCTGGCACACCCCATTATGCCTCAGAGTGCATCATCACTTTCCTTTGCTTATTGGGATTTTTTTTGAGTTTGTTAAGTATTCAACTCAAGGTTAAGTAAAATGAGCAAAGCAGAACATCTCTGAAACAGGTGGAAATATGTATCTCCGAGTGCTCTGCTCTGAAAGATGATTTATTTGCTTCTGGGGCTAAAGCCACATTTGTTCACTCATTTTATTTTGTGCTCATCGTTATCCCAATGTCCTCTGAGAGGAGGAAGAAGGGTTGGAGAACAACCTGTCTCAGCAGTGAGGAACAAAGTGTTCGTTCAGTGAGTCTTGTTGATTGCAATCTACTGGATGACTTCTGCATGTTTCACTTTTAATTAACTACCATACATTTTCTTGGGATTAGTAACTTGTCAGCATTTTTGGAAGCTGGTGCTAGGAATTTTAAATAATAGCAGCATTTATCTTCTGCATGGACACATTGTGGTTAGGCTGATAAAGGTAAGTGAGGACTTACAACAGGTTTTCTAAGTCTGGGAGTGAAAGGTGGGTGAAGATTTTTTTAATAAATATAAGAATAATTTCATCTAATAATATTTCTTGTGTTAGTAGACATTAAGAGAACCAAGTATTTTTCTCATAAGTTAATACCAGGAAGTAAGTTTTCTGTCCTGCCAGACTTTTCACTGTCAAATTCTGGCCTTAGTTGCTGACCAAATTCCTCATCCCTTCAGACACAGGAGCTCCGATGTCGAGAGGAAGGATTTAAGTCACCATCCAGGGAGACACACCAGAACCTGATGAAGTTCATTCTTGTTTGAGGCCAAATTTACACCCGTTCTCTCAGCAGGCTCCAAAAGGCTCTTAAATCTCACAGAGAGGGACTTTACCAGGAGGCAGATGAATTCAAATTAGAAACAAGGCACCTCTCCCCCCTCCCCAAACCATAAATAATAACAGTGGTGGTGAGGAGCTGTCGTGGCAACTGGCCTTTCCCATGTGAAAATGCCAACTTGTTCTGGAGCACCTTTCTGGTAGTGACAGTGCTGAGCTCAGAGCAAGGTGCAGTGACACTGCCTTCGGGCTAGAAACTGATGCTGGCGTGATGTGAGTCACCCAGACTCAGCAGCTCCCAAGCTTTGCTGCTGCAGTTATAGTTATGACTGATGTGTATGTAAATGAGGTTGGGTTTTTTAATACAAAAATAATTTCTACATGTTTTCTGTGTTCTTATCTAGGAGATAAGGGAGACAAGTCTTGCCATGGATCACAGGGATGGGTACTGAGCCCCTGGATCAGAAGCATAGCTGCATCTTGATGCTGAGCCCCCTGAGCAGTGCTTTCAGACTGGGTCCTCAGTGTAAATCAGATGCTTTCTTTGAAGCTGTGCTGCTTTATCCTATCTGAGGGATGGGGCACTGAGGTAAAATCCTTGGGAGCTGCTGTTGGGTGAGATTTTTTTTTTTTGAAGTCTTTAGTCTGAAAATAAAAAACACCACTGGAAAATGTTTTTTTAAACAAACAGCTGCATTAAACCTGCCTCCATTTCTAGTCTGAAATTATTTCCATCAGCTTCCAGTCCTTGTAGCTGATCATCTTTTGAAGTTGTGGGGGAGAGAGGGAGACTTGCTTGCAAGCATTAAAGAAGATCAAACATCTGTGTGTAGGTGAGATTTGGTAGGTTAGAAAATAAAGTGGAATAGCTTCAGATGGAAGTTGAATGTTACCTTTTTATAATTTAAGAAAATACACTGACATTTCCACATACTATGTATTTAAGAGGTTTTTCCTTTCAGAAGGGATGTCAATGCATGGGAATTTTTCTTTTTTTTCTTTAAGAAATTATTGCAATTGAACTGTTGACCAAAGAATTGCAGAGGAAAAAATACTGGTTTTCAGTAGCTATTTAAAACCCTGTTAGAATACCAGTTTACTTGAAAATAAGGATCACTGTCTCTTTTGAACAATGAAGCAAATGCAGCACTAGGTTCTGTTTATTTGTACTGTGGCAGCACCTAGAGGCCCTTGACAGAGATGCTGTAGTATTACACGTCTGAGCATTGTCTGGAAACACACACACAGAAATAGAACTTACTAGCCATTGTCAGGAGCACCTAAATTTTTAAACACTTGCATCCCATGAGGCAGCATTTTAAGAAATGCTCCTGGACCTCCCTGAAGAGCAAGTTTCCTTAAATTGTCATTAATGTATTTCTTTGATAACAAACGGCTATTAAATGGCTATTGTTATTTGAGATTAATGGCTGGTAACTGTTAAGGAACTGAAATGATTACAGAACTTGAATAATCAGCAGCTGGTATGTGGCTCAAAATGGTGGATAATACATTATTTATAATGAAACAACTGAGGGTATGTATTTTCTGCCTAGCAGCAAACACAGACAGCTTACCAGCTACTTTGGTTTTGACTTATAACAGAAAGAGCATGATCAATTCAGTGTCAGATGCAGTGCACCTATACCTGAGTTCTTCTGTTCTGTATGGCTTAAACGTCCTTATCAGTTCTTCTCTGAGGGAATCCACAGCACTTTCAATGGCTGAGTTCACTTTATTTCTCCATCTTCCTCTTGGTAATGTCTACAGGAGGAAACTCTGCTCTGTGTTGCTATTAAATGTGGCAGTCTTGGAAAAGAAATAGCTAAGCTCTGTAAGAAGAAACTCAATTTTTCTAATTTTAAATTCAGCACTGAAGGATACAGCTTTGTCAAGGTTAACCTAGCACTGCACAGTGATTTGGATGGATTGGGATGTAAATCTTTAGAAGTTAGCAAAGAACCGAGCACAGACACCGAGGTAGTAAAATAGTCAATATGAAACAGTGCCAGTATTTGTAACCTTGTCTCCTCCTGCCCTGTGCTTCTGCGATGTGATCACCGACGGAGTGGGAGGAGAACCATCAAACAGATCCTGACTTTGTTAAGTAATGCTGAGTTCAATCCGTGATTCAAATGACAGCAGAACTAGACTTGCTTATAAGAACTCTGAGTAGTCATGTGGTGAATGCATAATAAACAGATTTATAGTGTTTTTCCTCCAGCTGCTATTAGTAAGAAAATAAAGGCAAGATTGCCTAAATACAAAAGAGAAATTTAATCTTCAGCTAACCATAGTGATACATGGCAGGGAGAAACACAATCCATCTGTGCTTTCTCTGACAATGCTTTCCACCATTTGTTTTAGAGGAAGACATAAAGTTCTCATAATGCATCTGGATAGCTATGAAATACTTGGCTACTGTGGGAGAGAGAGAAGACATTTCCCCCTGAGTTCTGTCAGCAATGCTTCTTGAAACATGAAGCTTATCTCTTGTAATCATTATCCTGCCAAGGACAGCTGCAGAGTCCATGGGACTGTATGTGCTAAAACCTGGAATAGCTGCACTGGGTAATGCAGTTACTTCAGATTTTCTCAGAAGGGGAAAGACTTGAACCCAGATTAGCTAATTTTTTTTGAGGGGACTGCACCATGCTTTTTGTCTGCATCTCAAAATTTTGGCTATACTATTGGGGAGACAGAGTGTGAGTTCTTTTTTGCGCACTTCAGATTAGTTGCCCCTGGCTTTCATGGCAGACTGTCTCCTTTGTTCATTTTTTATATAAAAGGGTAAAATGCTGTGGCCTTCTCCATGCATCCATGGTGATGCTCCTCTTACACTTCTCACTTACATGTAAAGATAAACCCAGGAGCAGGTTCGGAGCATGGCTGTGATATCCCACCTGCTCAGTGGCTCAGGACTGTGCAGTACAGCTGGCCTGCCTGGCTCCCTTTCAAGTCCAAAGACTGGAGGTACAATGATCACTGAAGGGAATTTCCTGATGGAAATGCCAGTGGCATTCCATTCCTCTTGACATTTCTAGTTCAGGGGCTGGACACATCATGGGACGACATCCCCTGTCCCCTCCATCTGGTCAGTCCCATCAGGGTGCCCTGCAGTGAACAACAACTGAGAAGCTCTTTTGGTCTGAATTTTATTTGGTGACTTTCTAAACATCTACAGGGCAGAGAAACCCTCGCAGGAGTGTTTAAAAAGCAGTACCATTTGACAGGATAACTCAGAAGCAGACTAAGATTCTTTTGAAGAAAGAGAAAACAATGAATAGTGCAGATTTGGGTTGACACTGTCATGTTTAATAGAAATTTTTGCCTCCTGAAGAATCTAAAGGCTGTTCCTTTGCAGGCTTAACCTCAATTAGTCCCTTAACCTATGTACATAATTAGTGTCCTTTAGCTAAACAATGTATATGCACAGACTAGATTGTTTAATTATTATTCTAACTAAGAGCTATAACCTGAACTTGCTATTTCAAATCAGGAGAGGAAATTAAAGGTAAGCACAAAATGTCTTCAAGTAATGATCAAAGACAATCCTTTGTGTTTTTCACCTGGTGTTAATTAATACTGCTTAGTTGGTCTGGTTTGCACTCACAATTTCATTTTTGGGCACACTGGGGCTTGCATAAGATTAAAGGCTAATTTTAAACATCCTTGGATTAAGCCAGGCATATACAGCTATTGCATAATTCAGAAGTCTAGTTCTTCTAATTCACTAGGAATGTCCACCTTGAGTTACAACATGAAAAACAATGCTGGCCATTTTGCAATGGGAGCTTCTGTCCCCACGGGTAACTTGTATGGATGACACTCACACAGCAAACTCAGTGGAAGCATGATACAGGCCTGGAAAGGAGGAACAAGTAGCTTTAGTGGAGCCTATAGAGCCCTGAGTAAGAACCTTCAGCCTTTTTTTCCTGTACTCTCTTTTTGCATTCCATTTCTTAGGCAGCATCAGACTGGAAGAGGACCCATTCCAGACTCACAGGGTGACATTTGATGCAGGCAAGAGTGGCAGAGCTGATCTTCAAAGAAATAGCACAGAGGTCTTCACAGTCTCTTTGTAGATAAGAAATTACCCAGGGAGATAAAAGTAAGAATCTAAGCAAAGTTAAAATCCCATGAGAGGCATTTTATCAGGGTGTCAAGGCCTGTTCCTAAAGCCAAACTTGCATATGAAAAAGGAGAATAAGGGATCAGAGTGGTTCTGCATGTGGGGAGCAAAGACCAGGTAGAAGATGCTGCTCTGTCTACTTTCTTTTGCTGAGAGTGAGCTAATTCTGCCAGAACAAACAACATATATTTCATTTGGTGTCTTCACTCCTTTACTCTTTTCATTCACTGAGTAGACAGCTGAAATACTGCCAATGAAGGAAAACAGATTTTATGATGAATAGTCCTACACCATGAAAAATGAGATTAGAGGAACGCCTAAACTAATTTCAGGTTATTGCATTACAATCTTCATCTCGGACTAATTCTCAGTAGCTTTATTCCAGGTTTATAGACAAAAATTTAAAGCCAGTACATTTTATCATCTGTATCATTCAGTCCCCTTTTTTTTCTCACTGAAGCTTCACAATGTACTCTTTAATTTCCAGGAGAATGAATTTCACCTTTTATAACATTCAGAGACAATTATGCTGTCTTTATGATGAATGATGTCACCCTGATCCCAGCAATAAAAGAGAATGTACTAATGCCAATAAATATATTAACTGTATCAATCATTCTCCTGATTTTTTTACTTTGTTGTTCAGAAGAAATAGCATGCAACCTTGAGCTTTTAATTGGTTAACACTTCCATAAACACCATAATGGCTCTTTAAATCTTTCTTTTGTCATGCGAATGGGAAAAACATCATGAATAAATAATTGAATACCACAGCAGAGCTCAGCACTGATCTATGGGTCATTCAGGAGGTGAACTTGATCCAAAGATTTATTCAAACTCTACAAGACGCTTGAGCTGTTTGTGCTGGAAGTAGCTGTATAATACAATATATTTTCACATACCCTTCCAATTACGAGTTCCTCAATGAAATGCGATATCGCAATTGGACAATGGTATAAAAACACAGACTGAATTCCACCGAAGTCAGTGGATGTGGGTCTTCTCTGTCACGGCAATTAAAATGAGAAGTACTAGAAAAGTAGAATTTAAATCAGCAGATCACAGCAGCCGTCGGTGGCCCGCGGGCACAGGGCGGTGACACTGGGCTGGGATTCCTCGCTGCCCTCCCCGGGAGCAGCGGTGCTCCCTGCGCGCTCACGGCAGGAAATCAGCTCCACCGAGTTCCAGTCACATCCACCTTGCACATGGCATCTGACAAGCGCCAGTTCCCCGAGAGCTGCGGTTTGAGGCCGAACAGCTTTCCTGAGCGGGATTTTAATTTGCTCTCTAAGTACGTCACGTTCAAGTGACAATGTTTGGCTTGAGCAGAGCCTTAACCGAGCCTGGAATATGACCC
>NW_008687741.1:102632-103514 GCF_000695815.1 Acanthisitta chloris | reverse complement strand
GGTTCTGCACTCCAGGATGGCATCAAACAGTTTGGTGTATCAGACGCTTCTTTTGGCCTAGAGCAGACCCTGTGGTGTTCAACAGGAATAACAATTTTTTTATTTATAAGATTTTGATTTACACTGTGGGAGCATCAGGCTGAGACAGACCACGGACACACTGCACCCATGGAAAGGCTCCTCAGTGGGCCACAAACTTCCAGTACCTTCTGAACGTGAGGTCCCAGCACCTTCCCTCCTGGACTGTGGTACTCCTAGAATTTTCTGAGGCCAGTATTTCTGACTGGGAAATCCTACAACTTTTTGAGTGTTCCTCCCCATCCTGCTGCCACCTGTGCAAAGGATGCCCCAGCACCAGACCAGGGCTCTATGGGGAGAAACCTTTGACAAGTGCTCAGCCTTTTGCTCCGCCCAAGTGCCTTTCAGCAGAACAAAGGAACTGCACTTATTTAAATTTATATGTCATTAAGGACACCTCTAGGTGCCTTTACCATCTATGCAAACCACAGATCAGACAGAGTGGAGCTGCCTTTGCAGTGGAGAAGTGGTTCGATCAGCAGCTCAGGGCTCTGGGAACATGCAAAGGGAGGGGGAGGAACTAGACCAAAACTCATCTTACTGAAAGGTAAAAAAACTGCATCAATAACCTTCCCTCCCTGCTCCCAATCAATACTTCCCTCCCCAAAGACATCACCTGACATTATTCAGCTTCTTTTTCAACCTCTTCAGTGAATTCCCAGCTTCTGCTTGACTCTTAACAGGAATCTCAGAGGTTTTCAGACACAAAGGGCTTTGCTTCGTGGTGGGGAATTGGCTCTGGAAGATGAGCTAATTCTCAACAGTGCCTGCCAAAAAGGCATATCAGCAGCCATCACACTCTTT
>NW_008687741.1:89915-102590 GCF_000695815.1 Acanthisitta chloris | reverse complement strand
CTCTTTCTCAGAGAGCAACTGAGCCATGCTTATACTCTTGCCAAAAGTCTGCACTCTCCACTACCTGGAGATTTATAGTAGGGCTCAGATAAATGGAGATGAGTGCTTTTATTATCTATATGAAACCATGCAAATACAGAGTGCAGGTTATGAGGTGATGGGAAAAGGCCTCATTCAGTGAGGCAGAAGAGCCACTTCGGGAAGTAAAGCACTTTCCCTTGTAGATACAGTGATGGAGGGGGAGGACAATTTCCACCTGTGAATGTGGTTTCCAGAATTGACAGTAACAGACCCCAGGGAAATGCAATTACAGAAGTGAATTTAATGAGCAGAAAAAGAAAGACTTTAAATAAAAAGCAACAGGAAATGACAGGACACAGTTTTTCTCCTGGAGCTCCCCAATTCTGCAAAATTTTCTGTTGAAGTCATGTAATGAGCCTCACACCATTAAAAACAAAATATAAAACCAAAACAGTCAAATGCGAGGAGTCAGATAATCCATTTAGAAATAGATGTTTCTGCAAATTCCCTGCATTACTGATCAAGAAATGGTGGATATGATTCAGGCTTTGTGAAAGACAAGGTAGAATTTGCCCATGCAGGAAGGTCTGGGTACTGAAAAAGACTTATAATCTCTGGTTTTTATCCAAGACAGAACAAGTCCCCCTGAGACCCATTGGAGGAAGAAGGTTGGTGAGCTGACCAATGGTTCCTTTGAAGACCAAGAGTGCATTCTTTTACATCTCTAGACTGAGAACCCAGAACAGGATCACTTTTAGAAACCAAGCTATGGTGTTGAAAAAATTTGAAAGTTTACTTCTAGAAGCAAGACTTACACAAGTTACCCAGTGACCAGCAGGACTGGTCATGTGAATAATCAGTACTCACAGGCATCAGGGTCAGCCCCTGGGTGGATGAAAAGAAAGTTAAATATAGCATTCATTAGGGTGAATAAACTGAGGTTAGTTTAATCTAAACCAATTTTGTATCCAGTTAAAGGGCAAGAATACATCTCTTTGGCAATTTCCCAAAAGTGTCATCAAGAGGGTAGTAATTTAAGAGATTCATATGATATTATCTTTAGACATAAATAAAGTGTTTAAGGATTTTTATGGAAATTATGGCACAGTCGTGGACATGAATGAAGACTCTTGACTCTTGTTGACTTCAGCAAGTCGCTAATGCTCGGAACCCAGACTTTGGTGTGTGATGGGATCACACCCTCCAAAGGCAAAGGCCAATAAGTAAATTGTCAGCCAAGTAGACACACTAATGATTAACTCATATTAGTGTAGTTAGTCAAGAAGCTATTAGCAAAAATGGCCAGAATCTCTTTGTCTGCACTTATAAAGGGAATACTTGGAGTAAAGCACCAAATTGCACTGCAATTTAGAAGGATTTTTTCTCATAGGAAATAAAGCTAAACTCATACATAATCCATCCCTTCTCCTTAAAGCAGGATTAGGTACACATAAGCAATTCCCATCCAGTGTTTGTCCATGTTCTTAAAAAGTTGGTGGCGGAACTCCTCCGTGTTCTCCAGTTCTTTATTAGCCTTACTCTTACAAACATCTTCCTGATCTAAAACTTTTCTATGATTTAAGCCCTCTACCTCTTGCCCTGTATTTATCCCTGGGATGGGGAGTAGTATATTCCCTTACTTTCTGCAGCAAGAGTAATTTCTATTTTCAGACTCTTCATCCAAGCTGAGAAAACCCAATTCCTTGCATCATGATTTATTTGCCACTGCCCCCAAAGGCAAAATATAACTTAGAGGAGTCTGGTCATTTCTATACTCAATTAGTTTTTCAAGGTCAGTGGTAAAGAAAGAGAAGTACAAATGGATTGCTCTGCATCTTTGTGACTTGATTCTGGTCTTCCATCTAAGATGATTCGTTTGGCCTCCATGGGATTTGGCTCCTCACCCTTTTCCTGTCCTGCTGTCCTTCTGTCCTCACACATGCCTGTGCCCTAGGAACTCAGATTTGGGGAACTTCCAGCACTGCAGACCTGCTGCTCCCCATGTTCACTGCCATTGGATCTGTCTTAGCTCAAGTGTTAAAACAAATGTCATCAATAACTTTGGGCTTGGCCCAGCACTTGCCTACTGGTGATCTGACCTACAGTATTCCATCACTTAGCAACACAAAGAAAACAGGTATTACTGGTGCACAGTCAGACCTGGTTTAACCATTTGCAATGAATTGCTGACAAAAGGGGTCTGCTGAAAGAACAAGACTCTGCTCATCACTAATTGCATTTCTCACAAGCATTGTTAAATGTTCAGCTATAAAGAAACCTGAGCTATTTCAGCTTTTCCTTTCTTGGGTTTTATTTGACCTATTTTCTCACTCTTTTCCCTCCCCTTTTTACATGTTTCTAGCAGAAGATTTTAATCTATAGAGGTGAGGCTCTGAAAATCTTCAGCTGAAAAGAAAGGGAATTCGATAAAAACTAGAATCCTTTAAATTTATGAAAAGGTAAGTGTTTTGAAATACTACAAAGATAGCTGTCTGTATTTTACAAGCTAATCATGTCCCTGTAAGCAAATTTATAACTGCACATACCTGCCTGATTTGCTGCTAAGATGAGGTTAATAAAAACCCTACCCAAAGCAGAGCAGAAATTCTGGTGAGAAAAGATAGGAGACCCTTTATATTGCCCTGTGTGGGTCTATTGAAGCACTGATATTTTTAATTACCTTCACCTAGGCTGACCTGATTCATTTGCATTAGCACAGAAAATGTTTATGATGTCATCCATGACTCTTCAGGAGCAAGAGAACAAACAACACATAATTTTTACAGACTCTGAGGACCCATTACCAATAGTTTGCCTCAATGTTGACACTTCTTGGCCAATCCACAACCTCCCTTGTGCTGCACCATGCATGCACTGATAGACTGTCCCGTGATGCTCTGGTGTGCCAGAAGGTGTTTTGCTCTCACAGCCAAGATGGGACAGGGTGGGCTGACTGGACACCACAAAATGTTGGACAAAGCCCATTCTCAGTGCCTGGGAACATGTTATTGGATTTATTCTTGATACAGCAATACCTAAATAACTTTAATCATAGAATTCTAGAATGATTTGGATTGGAAGGGACCTTAGAGATCATCTTCTTCCAAGACCCTGCTATGGGCAGAGACACCTTTCACTGGACTAGGTTCTTCAGAGCCCTTTGCAGCCTGGCCTTGATATTAGAACAAAGATTCATTGCACCAGATAGTGTATGGACACATGAGAAAAGATGGAGTCTACTCTGAATAAGCAAAAGGAACAATAAATATCTATATTTCATTACAAGGAAATTATGTATAGGCTAGAGCAGCAGAGGGATCCTGGGACTATGGTTACCAAATGCTTACCCTTTCACAAGTCTGTCCATTCTATCTCTGACCTACGCAGTGTCTGAGTTCATTTCCCCCACCTCTCTGTTCTGCAGCCCACACAAGCTGCTATGGGAACTTTTCCTACGAAGAGAAGAGAAGAGAAGAGAAGAGAAGAGAAGAGAAGAGAAGAGAAGAGAAGAGAAGAGAAGAGAAGAGAAGAGAAGAGAAGAGAAGAGAAGAGAAGAGAAGAGAAGAGAAGAGAAGAGAAGAGAAGAGAAGAGAAGAGAAGAGAAGAGAAGAGAAGAGAAGAGAAGAGAAGAGAAGAGAAGAGAAGAGAAGAGAAGAGAAGAGAAGAGAAGAGAAGAGAAGAGAAGAGAAGAGAAGAGAAGAGAAGAGAAGAGAAGAGAAGAGAAGAGAAGAGAAGAGAAGAGAAGAGAAGAGAAGAGAAGAGAAGAGAAGAGAAGAGAAGAGAAGAGAAGAGAAGAGAAGAGAAGAGAAGAGAAGAGAAGAGAAGAGAAGAGGAGAAGAGAAGAGAAGAGAAGAGGAGTCTCCACCATGTCACAGACTTTTCTTTGATGAGACACAAACAACTACAAGCAAGAGACAGAGCATGAGCACCACTGGACTGTTGCTCCACTTTGGTTGTTGAGTCTATGCTTACCAACCTGGTAGTGTGGAGCAGAGACTTCTGACTAACTCCAGGAAGCACCATCCAGCACAATTTATCACCTCAGTGTTAGCACAGGTGCAATCACCTTCACAGTAGGACTAATGGCTATGCAGAAGAGGTACTGACACCAAGAAATTTGCTTTCTCATATAAATTATTGGTATAAAGAGACTCCTACACTGCCGAGGACCTGAGATGAGAACCACAGGCATGATGACAGCTCCTCTCTAGTTCCCCAAGGGTGCCATGTCTGCATGCCCAACACTCACACTGCTGTTTCTGCAATGAAAGCACAACCCGAGACTGGCATTTGCCAGCAGCTGTCTTATATGGATATGCTTGGCTTGATCACTTGCACAGTCTGCCTAAGAATAGCTTCCACTCTAACATCTGATTTCTCTTAAAGGATAAAAATAAAACAATCAGAGCCTGGATATAAAAGAGCAAACTGCTGAACACTGCACTGCATGCATCTATGTTTAATGAAGGAAAATTTCACTTTACGAGGGGCACGAGTTATTTGTGCCAACCATATTTGGCCTCAAGATCAGTATCTAAGCTGCCACTTCTCAGGTTGACAGCTAAATGACTTTTCATATTACAGAATGCTTCAGCGCTCTGATCATCGTAAGCAGTTCAACTTTTATCAGGACCCCAGTGAGCTTGCAGCCTATGACTACTTTAACTCTGACAGCCAATGCCCATGAAGAATGCAGGCACCATCACAGCCAGGATCATGCTGAAACAGCTTTTTGGAGGCAGGCATGTGGCTCTGGGCAGGGGTTGTGCCGTGTGCTTGACCACAGTGGCAAATAACAGACCTTGGCTGGTGTTACTTATAGCTTGAGAGTCCTGGGGCCATATCAGGCAGCCCAAAAAAGGTGCTTTGCTTTGACATACAAAGGTCATGATGTCTCTGTTCAAGAGCAGTGTGTACAGCCCAGTTTAGGCTTCCCAATCCAAGTGCCTGTACTGCCACTGGAGACAAGCAGTCACAATACTTAGCCCAGATGAGTTGAATATAGGCTATAAATAGCACTTAGTCCCTTTCCCTCTCCCCTCCCTATTTGCACTCCGCATTCAATAAGCACTTCTCTCATATTGAATCCTCACAGGACATCTGCAGTGCATGGTACCACTTATAAAAGAGATTTCTTTTCTTTTTCAGAAACAAACAAACAAAAAATGCTAAAAAAACAAACCAGTGGGAAATCAAATGTGTTCACCCTTTCCCCCAAGATAGTCAAATACAAGGATTCACTAAACAAGGAGGAAATGCTGAACTCAAGATAAATTTTTATTGGTTTGGGGTTTTTTTTTGCCACAAGCAACAGACCTGTCTCTGCTATGCCAGACCACCTGCCACCTTAATAAGGTATGTTTCCTGGTTCAAAAATAGAATAGGGTATGTTGAAGTCTGACATAAATTAGCATGTGTGCTGAACAACACAATTAAAGTCAAACCTTCAACCAATTGCTGGGGGCTGCAGTGCAAAACTCTGAGTGCTGAGAGCAGGGAATATCAGTGCCAGGCTCCTGAGAAAACCTGGTCCTGCAATGTGCTCAATGACAGTGGTGACGCCAGAAAGGAGTGGGAGCCCTGAAGGACAACAGCAGTGCAAGTCAACAGCCCAACATTGGTTCAAGTCATAATACTACAAGACAGTTTTGTGAATATATTTGTCCTCAGAATATAGTAGTGGAGAATGTGATACTTGGGGGTCCAATGCTCCAAACTTGTTGGCAGGAAGAGGTTCTACCATCTCTGATATCCTGCAACCAAGTCACCTTTTGGTCCATGAAACCACAAGAAAGGCAATTCTAGTCTTACCATCTCCTCTAGCTGAATCTTCTATGCATTTGCCACAACAACTTGATCGAAACCGAGACCTTCTGAGGGTGGGAAAAGGGAATTGTCATCTTCTTCACTTAATTCCCAAGACACTGGACGTCAATGAGCAATTTGACAGATGTCACATAAATGGTTTGTGCCAACACTGGGACCTGGGTGTGCTCCTCCTGAGTGCCAGTCTGATGCCCTCAGAAAAGGTCTGGTTGTTCCCCCTTGAAATATGTTATTTGGCAGTTGAGCTTTGTTTGATTTTGGCTTTTAATTCGTCCCCCATTCTTTCTCTTTCTCTTTTCTTAATTACATTTGATTTTTCTTCAGAAGAGAATTATTTTCCACGGTCATATTTTTATGGGAATTTTAATGAGTCACTTGGCATGACATTAATCACTGAAGTTTTAAAGTGTCTTCAAATTGTATCTTCCTTTCTCTTGAATACCAGCCACACATTTTTGTTTACAGTGAAATGCTAGGGAAAAAATCCTTCAGCCTATTTTCCTCAGTGCTAATTGGGGGTTTATTACTGCTTCATTTGCTTACAATTGAATCAAACAAAAACCTCCATCCCTTTTTCATCGTGTTGCTAATTGAATTGAGTGGGTTATAATTATATTACTGTATATACATAAATGAACATTTTAAAAATAAATAAATGAATATTAAAAGTATATCTCCAAAGACAGAGAATAAGCAGTTGTTTGCATACTCTTCTGAAGCAGGTTTTATGGCTGTTCTCAAATAAATATGCACAGCTCATTTCTGCATTCAACTGAACACAGAAATCAGCCAAAGGTAGTACTGCTGGAAAGGTGTAAGGATGGGATTTTCCAGAGAACCAAAGAGGGTGGAGTGGTTATTTGCAAGGGAATTCTATTGAGATTTTGGCACCTAATTTCTGTAAATCTCAAGGAGCAGCACTGCAGTTGACATTACAGCTGGCTGATCTGAAGAGACAGAAGAGACCACAGGCTTTAGCTGATCAGTTCAACACTTCTCATTAGTTATAAACTCAGGATTTATTTTGTAAAAATTGCTATTTAAAACAGCCAACATTGCCAAAAAGAATTTATTGTATCTGGTGATCATTTGTGGAGAGTATTTTCTATGGTTCTTATCAATGTAGCCTCAAAAGTTTCTTCATCTACATCAAGATGCATCATTGATGTTGATCTCCCAGGTTCCCTCTAGAATGTTGAGGGGGTTTTTGATATTTCTTTGATCTGTAAAGTTTTTCTTTTCAGCTAATGTGTTTTTAGAGAAAACCGTCTTTGCAAATCCATGGTGGGTTTTTTTGTCTCATTTAATCCCTACTTAACTCTGGTGTTGTTTCCTAGACTATGTTACCTAGATACTTAAAAGAAGGTATCTGATAAAGACATCACACCCTTATGAGTGAGAAAATGTGCCCTTGGTCAGCTTTCCATTTTGTATAGGACTTCTTGGAGTAAACTTATTTTGTTACCTGTAAATGCACTGCAGTTATTTCATGGACATGCTGTGCCTAAGTCTGCCCTCATATCACCTTTAACTCCCAACAGCACCAGGAATGGCAAGAGGAATACTTGATTTATACAAGCATATGCATTTAGCAGAAGAGAAATTGGGTTGTTCATCCTGAATAAGAGAAGGCTCCAAGCAGATCTTAGATCATCTCCCAGTACCTAATGGGTCTACAAAAGAGCTGGAGAGGGACCTTTTACAAGGACATGGAGCAATAGGACAAGGAAGAATGGTTTTAAACTGAAAGAGGATAGATATTATGAAGAAATTCTTTCCCTGTGAGGGTGGTAAAACACCAGAATAGGTTGCCCAGAGAGGTTGTTGATGGTCTATCCCTGGAAGCTTTCAGAACCAGGCTAGATGGGGCCCTGAGCAACCTGGTCTAGTAGAAGGTCTCCCTGCCTGTGGCAGGGGCGTTGGAACTAGATGATTTTTAAGGTCCCTGAGCAACCCAAACCATGCTATGATTCTATGAAATCTGGCACCTGAAAGGAGAAAAAACCTTATGAATGGGTTGGAGAAAAGGAACTGGAAGTATGCACTTTCTATCTCCATTGTACAAGGAGAAAAAACACCAACTGAAATGCTCAGGCAGTAGATTTAAAGCAAACCAGTGAAGATATGTTTTCAAAAAGCTCATAGCTCACCCACCATCTTATTTCCACAGGACATAGCTGTACGTAAAATTGGAAAAATATCCATGAGGGATTTGTACACATTTACAGAAGATATGTGAATGTGCTGAGTACAATGGTATGGCTGAAATCTCTGACTCAGTCATGTTATTGGCTGCTAGACACTGGGAGGGAAAGACCCTCTTGGTGCTTGCTCTGTTTGAAATATACTTTCTCTGAACTTCTCTGGGCCCAAGAATGAGGCAGCCCTTTGCTGTGGTGGTTCTTATGTGTGTTCTCATGTAGTCTTTACATTTAAACATATTAGATGAAGGGCATTTTCTTGAAGTTTGTTTAAATGCAGATGTCCTAAGTCAGTAGCTATTTAATCCTGTCCTCACGAGACATTAAGTGTCGGGTTGGTCGAGGTTTCTTTTCTTTGAATGACGTAGCATATTTGCCAAAATATACCTTGAATATAAATGAAGAAGAATCATGTTAAATAAATGACAAGAGGATTAGCTTCATTGAGTCTGTTTGTAATTTACTATGGAATTACTAGTAGAGCAAATCTATTGGTGACACTTTATATTTTACTGGAACAGTGATCTAAATAAGATCCAATACAGCACATTGAATTTTTATGTACTTACCTGTAGTTGCATAATAAAGCATGAGTTATGACATGAGTGTGCTTAAGTACAGTAGTTAATAGTCAATCATGTCAATTTTAATAACATGCTCCATAGAAAGATGCTGCCTGAGTGTTTTTAAAAATAAAGTATGTTTAACCCAATGTTCATCTACTAATCCCCTGGAAGCTTGTCACTAACTTATTACCAGCCCACTTTCCTGGGTACATATACAAATTGTTTAGTTATTGAAGGGCTGCTCATTTCAAGTGCAGTGCTGCAGGCATTAAGGGTTTTTTTATACCTGCACAGAAACATTTATTTAAAAGCAATTATGTGCATCTATATTTCAGAGCAGTTCTGAGAAGAAACAGCTATGCCACAGGATAAAAACTGTCATGTGCCTTGGTCCCAGGTTTGTCCTATCTGACTGTTTGTTTAGTTATTGAAGGGCTGCTCATTTCAAGTGCAGTGCTGCAGGCATTAAGGGTTTTTTTATACCTGCACAGAAACATTTATTTAAAAGCAATTATGTGCATCTATATTTCAGAGCAGTTCTGAGAAGAAACAGCTATGCCACAGGATAAAAACTGTCATGTGCCTTGGTCCCAGGTTTGTCCTATCTGACTGTAGACACCTAAAGATTCATAGAATAGAATGGTTTGGGTTGGAAAGGACCTTAAATATTATCTAGTTCCAACCTCCCATAGGGACAGGGACACCTTCAGTTAGACCAGGTTGCCCAAAGCCCCATTCAACCTGGCCTTGAACTGAGTTGCCAAGGAAATGCCTTGTTGTCCC
Organism: Acanthisitta chloris; assembly: GCF_000695815.1. Taxonomy (NCBI): domain Eukaryota; kingdom Metazoa; phylum Chordata; class Aves; order Passeriformes; family Acanthisittidae; genus Acanthisitta; species Acanthisitta chloris. Next base: position 93,193 of record NW_008687741.1, on the reverse strand, counting down.
TATTGATTAAGGAGTGAATACAGGGAAAAGGGAGGAGGAGGTATGAAGCCACTACACCCTTAAGCCTTTGCTTCTAACTATTTGCACTATTTTCCCAAACCTACTCCTGGAAGAGACTGGTGGAAGATCAGACCTTACCTGGAACAGCAGGCTGGTCTGGCTTTGAAATCCCCTCCAGGGTCTGGTTCTTTCAGCCAGTTGCATTAATATAAAGGCTTCTGCTTTGGAGAAGCTTCATTCCATGAGGGACATGAAACTGTTGGAGCAAGTCCAGAGGAGGGCTATGAAGTTGATAAGAGAACTGGAGCACCTCCCCTATGAAGACAGGTTGAGAAAGCTGGGGGTAGAACTGGAGCACAAGAGAGGATTGCATGGAGACCTCATAACAACCTTCCAGTATCTGAAGGGACCTAAAAGGAAGCAGGAGAGAGACTCTTCATTAGGTGATAGCAACTGCTAATGTGCTAACCTAACAAGAACTAAGCTCTCTGGATAAGGTCCCACTGGATCATGTGGACATACCTTTGGTTAAGGGATTGGATAATTAAGGAAAGCCAGGACAACATTTCCCTTTTTTCAAAGTCTAGTTCAATTCTCCAAGGTAAAGGAGTAGGATAATCTGCATGAGCAGACATGACTGAAAAACTGTGAGCAGTAGCTTTGTTCAGCACAAATGCAACTTTTCAAAAGGGCTGCCTTTCAAAGAAGAGTCATGTTATTAAAATACCTTGTACTCCTGCAAAGAAAAGAAACAAATTTTATAGAGTGAACAAGACATGCTGGAAGACCATAAGAATATCATAGAATCATACAATCATTAAGGTTTGAAAAGACCTTCAAGATCACTGAATCCAATGTATGATTAAACACCACCATATCAACCAAACCATATCACAAAGTGCCACAGCTCCTCTTTTCTTGAACACTTCCAGGGATGGTGACTCCACCACTTTCATGACAAGCCCGTTTCAATGCTTAATCACTATTTCAGTGAATAAATTTTTCTTAATATCCAATGAACCAATGGAACTTGAGGCCATTTGCCCTTGTCTTATCACATACCTCTGGTGGTAAAGGCCATAGCAAGGTATATCAACTGGTAGCAAGTCAATGAAGTTCAAACTGGAAATACAGTGCAAGGTCCAATGGTTTCCTGAAGTATTTCAACTAGTTAACTAGCATGCTGTCCAGTAGTAGACAAATGCTGTGCCTTTTTGACATTATGCCTTGGACTCAGCCATGTGTTATGAGGATGAGATGAGGGAACTGCTGAATAAAGGTGTGTGTGATCATAACAGCCCCTCTTCTGGCCTTAGATGCAATTGATTTAGCTTAATGGCAAACCTCTTCATGACTTCAGCAGGGCTAATATTTCATGCTGCTAGTTTATTTCTCTGACCAGTCACAAGCCTTGATGAAAGCATAGTTTTGTCTCCAGAAACAATCCAGACTGAACACAGCTATAGGTAAATGCTCAAAGGCAAAAGTTTAACATGAGGCTGAATGAGGGACACATAGCCAGGGGAGATCCATCCCAAATGCTGAGATGTCTGTTGCTCTCTGCTTCTGTTCACCAAAATGTTGTGTTTATTCCCAAGCATGAGGAATGAGTTTTACTAATGATATATAACATGGCACATAGCTAGCAAAGCCTTTACATTGCTCTTGGCTACACTAGTGGTAATGGTTTCATCCAGCAGACAAGGAATGTACTTTCTTTGAATTGTATGAAACTAGAGTTGCACAAAGCCATAGCACAGAGCTGGTGGCACAGGTGCTGCTGGTAGGAGCTCCCAGGCACCAACTGGGCAGTTCTTGTGATACTGTTTTGAAGAAAAGATGCTATCCTGTTTATTTTCACCTCCCTTTACTAAGACTAAATGGCTTCACTTTCTAAGGCATTGAGGCTCCCTGGCTCCTACTGACTTCAGCTGGAACAATGGCTGTGTCTTACTTCTGGGGCTGAGGTGTCACTTCACCAAGGTAGAAAACTGACTTAAGGCACCTGAATACATGAACTCTTCCCTTAGCGTCTCTTCCACTGAAAATATCAGGCCATAAGTCCTTAATAATCTCCTTTCCTTCCCATAATTGATGCAAAATTAACCTGGACATTAATCACATTAATATTTGTTCCCTTGAGTGTACAGCTCCAAGACAGTGTGTTGACATTTTGCTAAAACCTCTGGCCTGGCCAGAGGACCCAGGTACAATGGTCAGGTTATAGACATTTGGTGTGACCTGGATTAAATCATAGTGAACACTTGTCTTGTAAGCTAACTTTATTTTCCCTTGGAAATGACTGCATGAAAGCACTGTTCATCCAGACATGGAGATCTGCTTGGAGACACTGTGAGTGCCTGGCACTGTGGGGTGCCAACAGCACTGGGCATCTCCTTTTTTTCTGTTTTTTGTAATTTGTAGCAGGAATCCATAGCCTTGCAAGTTCCCACGTAAGAGACACCTGCACATAGATGTGGCTACCCTCATTTCTTAATCATACAGTACCTACAGAATAGTTCCTTCCATGCTGCACTGTCAACAGCGCATGAGATTCAGTGTGATCTCATCAAGTCCCTCTGCTAAATATTACTTCAGAAAGACAATTCCCACCTCCCCAAGAGCAAACTGAAGATGCCATTAGTGTAATCAAGCTGTAGCCAGCAGCTCACTGTGGCTTAGGCCCTTCTCACATTAGCAACACAAAGCAGATAGATTAGGTGCTATGTTTAAATACAAGAAGCTATATATGAATAAAGAAAACCATTAGTAACCAAGGCAACTAATTGTGATGGAACTTTTTGTTCATAACAAATACCAAAATAAGCTAAAGAAGGGAAGTGACAAAAAATAAATCAACCACCCACCCAACCATGAAGTACACTATTTAGTAAAATATACTCCTTTAACAGCACTTGGAGCATCACATTTCAACCTACTCACAGAAACACAAGCAAATCAAATGATGTATGGACAGCCACACTCTTCATGACCAGGGCCCAGCCAGAAGTGGCAGGACAGACACACAGACACAGAGTCTGTGTATCCAGTTCATTCCCTGCTCACCACTGTCTTGGCTTCCACCAGTTCCCCGATGTGGGGGATTCATTTGCATAGACAGTAATGTTCATTAGTAGGTGCCTAGAGAATACTAAGAGCAGAGCAAGGATGTATGCCCTGTCCCTTTAACACTCTTGACAGACAAGGATCCTTCCCTTCCCTTCCCTTCCCTTCCCTTCCCTTCCCTTCCCTTCCCTTCCCTTCCCTTCCCTTCCCTT
>NW_008687741.1:66048-89554 GCF_000695815.1 Acanthisitta chloris | reverse complement strand
TCCGTCAATGGTCCTTCCCTTCCCTTCCCTTCCCTTCCCTTCCCTTCCCTTCCCTTCCCTTCCCTCTATTCTGTTCTTTCTATTCTGTTCTATTCTTACAAACACTTTTCCCTTGAACCTGCGTAGATTTGCACACAAGTACCTCTTCCAGGGAATTGTAAGGGTCTTTATCATTCCACAAGGAATCACTTCCCATTGATTTCACTCTGTTTCCCATGATCCTCACCTGATGGCTCCCATTCTTATATGGGAATAGATGATGAGGAGTTAATTGCCCTGTTATTTAGTCTTTTGCAACAAATTCTCTGCACTTTCAGATGTTTTAACCACTCATTGAGAATATGTGGGTGGGAATAGGATGCATACAAGTTTGCTGTAAAGGAGGTTACAGTGCATGTTGCACAGAGACACAAAACTATCAGGAAGGTACAGGCATGATATATCAGCTCTGAATCAGAGCAAGGTGCCAAATGACTGTGTGTTGGGAAGGGCAATTTTCAGCTCTGAAAGGGTTCTTCTCCTGTGCAATTAACATCCAAATTGGGATACAAATGCTTAGGAGAGCGGGGTGTAGGGAGGAGATGCATTCAGAAACTCAGGGACCTGCTACCAAACCTTTGGCTCATTGCTGTAACTCTGTGAGGTCCCATTGGGCTCCTCAGTCTCTTGAGTTTGAGTGGAAATACCTCTCAAAAGTCCTGCACCAAGAAGCCAGGAACCCAATTCCATGTGGCATTCCATGTGGCAATTCCATGTGCCATAAACAGGCAACTGTTTATGTCTGTTTTTTCTACTGCCAGTCCCACATGTAGCCCATGACAACATTGCACCAATATTAAACAGGAAAAAAGCCTCCACACATTCTGTTCCTCATTTCCCTCAGAGGCCACCTGCCTGATCCTTTTTTCATTCCCTCAATAGACTGAAAACTCAGCTGCTGCCCAGGATGGGGATCTGATATGAAACAGTGTCGAACAATGTGAATGCTTGAAGTAACCTCATTTTTTTCACCTGCCTTAAAATATCTGCTGCCAGACCCAGACACAGCTGCAGCTGAGAGCAGACTTCCTCAAAAGCAAAAATAATCACCCCTGTTTGCAACCACCAGAAAGGGTTCAGTTTTCCTGTGGAAAAAGGGTAGGAAACCTCAGCTTACTGAACAAGTCACCTACCATTTACAGGTTAAAAGAAGATTGCTCTGGCAATCATTATTGCCCTGAGATTTACTTGATTCTCTCAGACTCCAACCCCAGCTTTCACTGACCTCCACCTGCCTTCCCATATAATTGCTATTTCTACTCCACTCCTTCTCTGAACATGTGTTCCCTCAAATTTGGTGTAGATAGCTGTACACAATATTTTCAGACACCATTTCACCAGTGTTCTAAACCATAGGATCAGCATTCAGCTATGATGAATTAATCCCCATTTCTGACTAACATGTCTTATTGCCTGTTTGCCTTTCCATGACCATGTCAGACTGCTGACTTGTAGTCTAGCCTCACTGGTCCGAGCCTTTTACCCCTCAACAGGCACTCTCACTGTCCAATATTTTGCTTTCTTGCTCCTACTTCTCACTTTTTCTCCTTAAAATCCATACCTTATCTATAAATGCAGCTCCAAAGGTGAACCTGAAGCAAACCAGCCATGCTCAAAGCAAGTGCATTTCTATATTTAGCAACAAACACTTCTGTTGTGCTGCTGCAGAATCTTTTTAAAGAGCTGCACCTTCAAAGAGGTCTTCACAGAGCCACTGAGCTAGAAAGTATTGAAGGGGTGTTGTCTACAATTCAGCCTTGTCAAGCTTATAACTCTTAAGCTTATAGCTGGAGGCAGAGCAGAGGGACATTTGCATGGTTAGATCAGTTTCTTTTCTTCCTAGAAATTGAAGAGAAGGAACACAGAGTGAAAAATTAATGCCAGAGCTAAAAAAAAAGAAACCCAATTCTTGCCTGTAATAACACACTCTCTCTCTCTTTCCCATATATCCTTGTTCAAACAAACACCAAGACATATTGCATGACCATTGCAATGACTGGCAGCTTAACAGCCCTGTTGGAGTCTTTTTTTTTTTTTTTGCAGAAGAGATGTGTATATCTATATCCACCCTTCTTATAGAGATATAGCCACATTCAAATGCATTCTGCTTACCTAAAACTGCCCCTGACACTTCTACTGATGAGGCCAGACCTCATATCCACTCCTGATTTATCTTACTGATAGTGCCACGTTGAGCCCAGCCAAACCCTCTCAGAAGAGGCTGTAGATGTCGGAAGAAATCTTCTTGATGCATGCACTGTACAACCAGGGTTCTAAACCCTGCCCTTCACAGTTTATTAATTTTAATATGGCTGATTGATTTTTATCAGCATCGATGGGGTGGTGTCTGTGAAGATATCTCATCCAATGTGAGTCCACAAAACTCTGGTTTCACTGTTCTGTAGAATATTTACAGGACCGTTCTAAACCAATATTAAAAATATATTACTTCCTCATCACACTCCACATTGAATAAGATGGAGAAGAAAATCAGAATTAAAAATATTTTTAGTCCTAGAGAAAAGCATTGTGTAGAGGTTTTTAATTCTCTGGTGATTTTAATGCAGATAAACATCTGTATGCTGCCAATTATTTGTGTAATGGTTGTATGTGTCAGGCACAAAGAGTATAAACTGGTTATCTAAACACTGCAAAACTTACATCATTCTATACTTACTAGTTAACAGTTAAAGAGAACAAAAAAAGTATAATATTTTCAAGCAAACAGGATCTGAGAATTCTCATAAAATTAGACATTTTCTCTTCAAGTATCACATATTTTCTTTTTTGATGATTTTATTCCCCCGTTTAAGGTCTGAACCTTTTTTAATTCTCTTTCACTTGTCATCCCAAAGGTGACTGAATTTGAGCAGAATAAATATATTTGTACATCTCTCATATCCCAGTGAAGCATCATCTTTGACTAAGTGTCTATCTCTGTCAATGAGACCTGTGCCTGGGCAAGAATTTCATGGGCATCCCAGGATTTTGTTCACAGTTGGCAAGGTACACCATGGCCTTTACAGGAAAGTAGTACTGCAACTATGAAGCCAAGACTGTTGGCTCAAAGACCCCTTTGTCAAGGAAAAGCATGTTTCCCTAGATGTAAGAGCTTTTAGGGAGATTTCAAGGATTTTCCAGCTCAGTTTTAGGTTTTGCCATACTTAAGGAACTTACTGATGATTGTTGAGAGGTCTTCCAACAGAGGAATGGCATTTTTGGTGGTCAGATGCCAGCAACCAGCCCAGGCATGCCAACATGCCAGCCCATTTCCAGTTGCTTGTCACAGGTGATGGTTCATTCCAGTGGCTATGGAGAATCAGGACTGGCCAGATAGGTAAGTTGCATGGTACTTGCTTTAAAGGAGTCCTGTTATGACCCACGTGTTTTTCATTTTCCTGTCCTGCTTTGAGATGTAAGCCAATAGGTAGAGAAGTTAGGAATTAATTTCTCTTTTGTCATATGGATAATTTGTGGCTCTTTCATCTTAGAAACTACACTTGACCCTAAAACAAAGAGAATATTTAGCCTGATGAGCCAGTGCTCTAAGCTGTCATGTCTTGTTGGGCAAAGATAGGAATTTGCCAGTACTTTCAAGTGCAGAAACATCTGCAGAAGTGGGTGGAAGGAAAGTGTTTTGGGTGCACAGATAATTACTGGGATTGTTACATGATGGATGAGGTTATTTGCTCAGTTCTGTGTATGAGTTCATAATGACTGTAATTCCCTGAAGCAATGCAACATCCAATTGCTGCAAGTAAAAGGAAAGGCCATTGCATCCTGACTGTCCACCAGAAGATTTAATGGCCTTTTCACTCCAGAGAGGAAAACAAGGATTGTTTATTCAATATTAATTCCTTTTTCTGTGGCCTGTAAAAGATAGGGATCAATACCTACAATTCCTGGTGAACAAGATAAAGTAGGTGCTGAATAGGATTTAGGAGCCTACACACTTTTGTGATTTCAGTGTGTTGCTCTTCACATCATTCCATAGACACTTCGATCATAAGGAGGGTTTTCTTTTCCTTTATTTCAAGACCTGTTTTGTTTTGGATGCTGTATTTCACATATTTTAGGAGGGTTTTCTTTTCCTTTATTTCAAGATCTGTTTTGTTTTGGATGCTATATTTCATATATTTTAAAAGGTGATTTGACAAGAATCTAATAAGTTTTAATTGATTTTGTGCTAAATGTTCTCGAAATTTTGGATTTGATGCTTCAAATCCATAAGAAGTCAGGGAAAAAACAGGAGAATTTTCTCCCAATCATGTATCAACATTTTAAGTTCATTGTCCTTGACTTTGTTAAAACAGTTTTTATCTCCCATTACCTTACTTTCATGCTCAGAAGGAAGCCATATTTCTGAAATTCATGTGTATAAAGTTATTGAGTATACTCAGTGTGAGTGGAGAGCATAATAGCAAACTATAAAAATAGGTCTGTTTATATGAGTTATGTCAGTGCACCCATTCTGAAGAGTAGTACCAGCTCTAGATTATATTACACTGCTGGATGTACTTGAGTCCACTCAAGGTTATGGAGTGCTTGTTCTTCATCTTGTGTTACTACCCTGTTGAGCTGGCATATTTCTGACATATTCTATGTTCTATGATTCTTTAAATTTAAGTTTTGAGTCCTGATATGTTGATAAAAACACACCTCACTTTCACAGAAAATTCAATTAAATTGACATCTATTGAACCAAGTTTCATAATCAGCTCCACCTCTTTTACAGTTTTGACTACCAGGTCATTAGTGCAGTAAGAAATTGCTTTACAACACCCAAAAATAGCTTGTTGCAGCAGAACTCCTACACGTTCTTGACTTAGAACCCATGCCCTCTCTTGCCACTTTCCCCATATAAGTTGCATAATTTTGATGAGGAAGCAGTTACATATAATACTGTTGTGATTTAACCCCAGCTGGTAACTCAGCACCTCACAGCTGCTCACTCACTCCCCCACAGTGGGATGGAGGAAAGAGTTGGAAGGGTAAAAGTGAGAAAACTCGTGGCTTGAGATAAAGACAGCGTAATAGTAAAAACCTCATGTACAAGCAAAGCAAAATAAGGAATTAATTCACCATTTCCCATGGGCAGGTAGGTGTTCAGCCATCCCCAGGTAAGCTGGGCTCCTTCACATCTAACAGCAATTTGGGAAGAGAAATGTCAATGCCCTGAACATCTCTCCCTTCTCCTTCCTCCCAGGTTTATATGCCAAGCATGATGCCATACAGCATGGAAGGTGCCTGTTGTTCACTGGAGTCATCTGTCCTGGCTGTGTCTGCTCTCAGATTCTTGTCCACCCTCAGCCTACTCACTGGTGAGGTGAGGAGCAGAAAAAGGCTGCCTGTCTAAGTACTGCCCAGCAGTACCTAAAACTTCCTTATCACTGTGTGCAGCACTAATCCAAAACATTGCCCCACAGTAGCTACTGTGAAGAAAATTAACTCCACCCCAGCCAAAACCAGCACAAATACATACAGATATAATATTGTCAAGAAAATCAGGATGTTGCCACTGGAATCAAAATAACCATAAACCTTTTGTGGGACTTGTAAAAAAATCCTTCTTCCTTATTTCTTCACTAAGTGTAGCAGACCTTGCCTGGTACTCTATTGCTGCAGCATCCAGTTCTACCTTCAGCTAGATTTTCAAGATGCTTTTGCAATACAATCTTTCGTATCAAAATATCACTTGATCACCTTTGCAGTATCCTGAACAATTCTGAATATTTCTCCCTTATGAAGTAGAGGAAAGGGATAAAAAGATGATTCAGTGTCTGCCAGAGTGTGTTTATCCACACTGGGGCTGCCTCAGTGCAATGAACACCACTGTATACATTATTTTGATCTTATTGAAGGCATATTGCTGGGCCATGGCTACTGATGTCTAACCTGGGAGTAGGAAACATTAGCCATGTATTTTTCACTGATATTACTGCAAATCTTCATGGGACTATTTGCTGAGGTTGTCCACAGTTGTAACAGTTTGCAGTCTCTGGGAAGTATTTTCATCATGCCTTGTAAATCACAAGCATTTCCTAGTTATTTATGGAGAGAAATCTTCAGATTTTAAAACCTTTTGTAATTTTCATCCCATAAAATGACACACAACATCACTGTTTTATGCATTGTAATGGATCAGGGATACTGGTGCAATTTTGGCTTTGCCAGGGTGTAATTGTCACTGTACCTTGGCTACTTCCACCCCTTTGAGCAGACTACACAAACAAAAGAGACAACTTATCTATGATTGATTGTGGTTCAGATCTGCCTTCACACAAGGTTACAGATTGAAAGAGCAGATTGATATTACATTCAGCATTATCTGTTGCCTCTTAAGGTCCAGAAGAACAAGAGGTTTATGTTTTCCCCCACTGGTACTGCTTATGAATAACTCCCAGAAATTTAGCAGATCAGAGATACATTTGAAGGTTAAAGTCACTACACATTCAGGTAGGATGTCCTTGAATGTACAGTTCCAGCTTATTTTGTATTAAAGCCCCACCAGGACACCCATAAGTTGAAAATTGCTTCCTTCAATTTGGAAATGGAGTGCTCAGAATTAACTAAAGGCTAGATATCAGGATTTTAGCTAGGTATACTCATATGATTTAAATTCCCATCTTGCTTATATTTAGACATGAATAAATCATAAATTTCTTAGCAAAATAAATCCCACATGGGAGCACAATCTTCCTCTTTAAATCTATAGACATCTATTCAGATCAGAGGAAAATCTGCCTACAGAAAAGTTTGCCTGGAACATGCATGGCTCAAAAGCTTTTACTTGCTATGCACCTCATGCACAGAATTGCCTTCTGCTGGAAAGCATATAGAGCACAGACTGTATCTGTTTTTAAATCGTTTGATATCACTTGCATTGTTCAAAAAAGATTTTATGACATGTCCTTTTGCTCTGGTGATGATTTGTGGTTCTCTTGTGTTTCATTAAGCTATTATTTGTAAAGTGTTTTGTGATGCATTGCATGAAAGCTGTGATATAAGCAATTTTATGGGCTGGAATGACAGTTCAGGTATCAACAGGCAAGGATTAATGATGCTAATTATTCAAAACAATTTTTCCTTTCTCCAAGTCCTTTGTTTGTAGGAAGGGGTGAATTAAAATGAGTGGATGTTATGTATAAGGGGTGTAAGCATTTCTGCTGATGGAAGATAAAAGAGGAGATCTAAGAACATGAAAAATAGCTCCAAATACTATATATTGGAATGTGACTCCTATATGTCATGTAAATTACTCAATAAAAGAGGACTCTGCAAGCTACAGAGCAAAACTAATATCACATCAATTAATCTGTTTGCCAAATATGCAAAAAAAGAGATAAAGTATGCATTCTTTTTCACCTTTACCACTGACTCTAAACTACAGCAAGTGGATTTTACTATCCTAAACTTTACTATATATTGGAATGTGACTCCTATATGTCATGTAAATTACTCAATAAAAGAGGACTCTGCAAGCTACAGAGCAAAACTAATATCACATCAATTAATCTGTTTGCCAAATATGCAAAAAAAGAGATAAAGTATGCATTCTTTTTCACCTTTACCACTGACTCTAAACTACAGCAAGTGGATTTTACTATCCTAAACTTTTCAGGTGGAGATTCTGCTGAACTTTACCCAGATCTGTTCACAGCAAACTGCAGGAAGTATTAGCCCAGTAAAGAAAACACAGTTACTAGTTTAAATGTGTTCAAGAAGTTTCCTGTCTCTGGGACATGGACAATCTCTCCAGGACTAGTAATACATTTTAATCTGTAATCCTAGACAATGGTTGTGTTTCTTTTTTGAGAGGTTTGATCATAGAATCACAAAATGCTTTGGGTTGGAAGGGACCTTAAAGATCACCTCATCCCAATCTCCCTGCCTTGGACACCTTTCACTTCCATCATGGCTTGGCTTCTGTAACATCTGTTAGTTACCTCAGGTTTTAGGCCTCTTTCTGAGAGGTTCTGTCAACCCTGACCAAGTGATCTCTTACTGGCCTAAAACCAGAACCTTCACATTAAGTAAAACCTATAATAACTGCAAATATCAAGTGCTACTCAAACATAAGGTAAAATATGTGGGGTTTTTTGCTTCTGCTCTGCTTTGGGGTAGAAGATGCTTCATGCCCAATGTGCTGTTGTTTATCCTTGATGGTAGGATTCAATTTCTATCAAATCACCTCTCTCTGGAGAATATGATTTTTCAAATATTTATTAATAATGGATTTATTTGTTTGTTTTCTGTGAGTGCAGGCTCTCTTGTTTCATTCAAAAGAACGCACATCTGGCCATGGGAACGTGACAGAGCAAATGACCTCCATTTACCACATAAGAAACAATTTACAAGATTAGGACTAAAATAAGCAGCCATCCAGCAGCACTGGAATATCTTTTTACTGGTATACATGCTTTTTTTCCTGTGATTTCCCCTAAGAATCTAGGTACTCACCAGCTTTATGTCAGAGAAGCTCATGCACATTTCAGTACAGAAAGAAAGTACACAAGAGAGAACTTTTTCACTCTGAAGTCAGTCTGGAGAGCAGCAGGAACAGGTTGCCTGACAATGTTGTGGAGTCTTCATCCCTAGAGATACCCAAAACCAAATCAGACAGAGACATGGGCACCTTGCTGTACTTGACCCTGCTTTAGCAGAGGAATTGGAGAAGATCTCAAGAGGTCCCTCCCAATCTCAGCCATTCTGTGATTCTGTGAAATACCACTTGAAGGCTCACAGTCTTTAGAGACCTGAATTGAGTATGGGTTGTGGGGTGTCCAGGACTGTCACAGCTCAGACATTTGTGTTATTGAATGTTGTGATTTAACCTCAATAGGCAGCTAAGCATCACACACTCACTCAATTCTTTGCCCAGTGGAACATGGGAGAGAATTGGAAGGGTGAAAGTGCAGGGACTCATGGGTTGAGATAAATTCAGGTAAATAAAGCCAAACCCAGAAGAATAGTTCATAAGTTTTTAAACATTTAGTTATGTGAAGTTCGGATTCCGATGTCTGGCACTTTGAAAGTACTCACCAGGAAAATTTAGGGATTTTTTTCTTCTTCTCACCCTATATTGTTTCTTTACATGAGAAAGTAAGCATAGCTCCCACACTGAATCTACAACCCACTTTGTGTTCCTATTCCCCTGTGGTGATGTTCCCATATTAGCCTATTTCACTTGTAGTTTTCCTCTGTCCTGCTAGGTTCCCTAGGCAGTGTCTGATACACCTGCAGATTTTTCTTTACTGGTAACTGTAGCTAGGAGCATCAACCTGCAAGAAATGTCAATTTTCTTTACATCACAAAATGCCTTCAGCAAAGACACACATGTTTCCATACAGCCTGACTTCCAGCTTTGCCTCCTTAACCCCTGTTTCCAAGCAAGCAAAAGAATCTCTGTATTTCAGAGCTGTCATGAGAATGATTTATTGACGTTGCTCATTGGTCACTAAATCCTATACAAACCAGAACAACTTGTGGAGCTGACAAATCCAGCAAGAAAACAAAGTGAAACTGTTTCCTTTCTGTAGGCTTCACATGGGAAGATTCTGCTCCATAAGGTAATGAATCCAAAGCATGACCTCTGTGCCTGTGAAGTTCCACATTTTTTGCCTCCTACTAGGACAGAAAAATAATAGTTGAACTGAGGGACACAAAGAGGTCTGACACTAGTGGTTAATTGCCTGCCCTGCTCTCCCCAGCAGCTGTGTGCTCAGCTTGGATATCTTTGAAACATTGCTGCCCTTTGGAAACCAAAGCAAGTCATATCTTGTGGCTGCAGGGCCATGGACCGAAACATGATCTGGTTACTAATAAAACCAGGTAATTATTCCCTCATGGTTAGTGTGCATTCATTATAATGTGTATCTAATGCAAGTGATTCATTTAAATTGTGTTCTCTCCTCCCTACGCACACTTAACTCCCATTGACAGGGAGATGAGAACAGACCCTCTCTGCTTTCACTTATTAGCAAGTGTTACAAGGATTATTCTGGTCAGGGAAGGTTTTGGGTGCTCTGCAATGATGTGACTGACTCATCCCCTATTGGAGCAAGAAGGGAAGGTTATTTTCACAGTGTTAATATGAAAAAGCATGTGGAAAATGTAATGCTTCAAAGAGGTGCTTTTTGTGGGAAGTCATTGCTAATTAGGTGGTACGTAGGTGTCATCTGGGTCTCAGTAAACTATAGGTCATGCCAATATATGAATTCTCTGAAGATTTTAGCATAATTAGGAGAAAATAATTAGCATTTCACCTTTCTTTGGGAAATTTGATTAACTGTGTACTAACCTTTTTAACAATTTTCAGGTTTTCTAGAATTGCTAAGTTCCTCAATGCTTTCGAAGCTGTGTGCCTAACGACAACCAGAGGGCAAGTGAATGTCTTATTGGTTATCACAAAGGGTCTCTGCTGCTCTGATCCAGACAAACATTGTCATCACCTTTTTATGCTGAAACACTGTCTTTATCTACATGAGATCTGAACCATAGTGTGCTAAGTCTGCATCTCAATACAGAAAGGCAGGTAGCCTCTCTAACCTAAACAGAAATTGGGGAGGAAGTCAGAAGTGTTAAATATTTTTTTGCATAATAAAGCAGACTCAGGACTACAGAACTGAAGCTATCAGGCTGACAACACTGTTTCTCCTAGGCAGAAATTTAAAGATTATCATACTTTCTTCCCATTGGATTTTAGAGAGATGAATCCCAGGATGTCACACTACTTCTTTCTGATGGACTTACCCAGGCCACACAGAGCTGGTGAGTACAGCAGGAGACTGGTTTGTGAGCAAATTCTAAACCAGATAACTCAAGTACTAATTACAGTGTAGTCCTACATCAATCCCCTTGTCTCTCTAGAGACATCTTCTGCTAAGCTCCTTGATGCCATTTAATTAAATAATGTCTCAGGTATGTGCCTGAGAACCACAGTCACACTTTTGATTGACACGAAGCCTTACCCGTATTATGAAGCATTTCTGCTCTTGCTAATCGATCAGTTATGTGCAATATGAACCAACCTCAGCAGAGCTGTTCTCTGAGTCTACTACTCCCTTGCAGAGTATCTGTCACTGTGCTTGTGTTATGGCCATCACTGTCTTGTGATCAGCTGTGCAATGCATCTCTGGAATCAAAATTCCCTAAATTTGGCAGGTTTCCCCTTCCTGTGGGAAGAGTACAAAGTCAAATCATTTTCACAGAAGAACAAAGTCCTTTTTTACCCTGCACCCATATGGACAGAAGTCTAGCCTCCAAGAACACCTGTCAAGACATGCAAAGGGGTCTGTCCATGATCCAGACAAGAGGTCAGGACTCATTGCTCAATCTGATACTGATACACTTTGGAATATCAATTCCATTAGAGCCACAGGACAAAACCTCTCCACATCAAAAATGGGATTTCTATTAAGAGTATCTTAACATAACCCAGGGTAAGGATCTCCTCCTGGAGCTCCAAAGCATGGCTGTGTTTCTGGGATGCACTCATTGGGAATCAATCTAGCATTCCTCTTGCATCTTAAGGGGATAGAGGGTATTATCTTCTCATTTGATGTGTAAAGCTGATAGACACCCCAGCAGCACCTTTATCCCAAAGTAGGATGTGAACTGTTAGTTTATATAATCCTGCAAGAAAATGATACTGTCCTATCCATGCTGTATCATGGCTTTCCTCTTCTCAGCTCCAGGCAGGGCAAGTCCATAATCCTCATGTGCCACATTTCCATTACAAACATGCACTGTCTGATTCCCAAAAGCCTTTGATGAAGTGGTGTTAAATAGGACAGAGCAGAGCCTCAGTGTTTCTGATTCTCTGATGTCTTCACTGCTTTTCTGGCTGACTATGAGATGCCCTCTTCAGAGCACTCCAAGACACTTTGCTGTGTGGCATTTCAGCCAGTGCCAGCCAGCAGAACCAGACATGCCTTGAATCGCAGTGGGGGACATGCAGCCATCTCCTACTTCTCTCTGGAAATACTGTGGACCATATGTTGTCCCTGGCAGGTGCAACCAGCAACACTGAACTTAGGAGCTGACAGTGCCCTGCCCATTCTCCCTGAAGCACCACAGATATTGGAGGAGTTGCCAGCCATTGACAGGCAGGAAATTCGGTTGAGAGCCATCTGTCCACACTCTCATCACTGCCATTGCTGATGCCCAGCAAGTTGCCACAAGTCTGCAGAATGAACTGCATTTGACCTCACATAAAAAGCTGGTGCTGAGAGGGAAATGTGACAAGAAGCCTGAAACTTTCAGCATTAAAAGAGAGGTATGGATGTGAGAGGAAATTAGGGAGAAAAAGAAGAACAGCCTGACCACCTACCTTGCTGGAACAGAGTGGTGTGTCACCATATGTGCTTGTTCCAGGGCCTCAGGGATACTGTGTTTGAAAGAGAGGCAATGTCTTCATCCAGAAAATTAATAATAGCAGTGGAAACAGAGGCTGTGGTTTAATTACTCACATTCAAAACTCAACTGAGAAGGCAAGCAGTGAAGGTGACATGACATGCTCTGCTAAACTACCTAGTTTAGGCATGGTATTTCCTAACAGACATTGTTAGACTTTTCACAGTCGTGTGTATACACATGTATATACCACAGGCTGGTACAATGCTGTTGGAAGTTGGCAGTTTATGCTGGGGAGCAGCAGAGAGTTCCCATACACTAAATCCCCCTTGAAGATAAATGCATGGAGGCAAGGAGGTGTCACAGAAGCCTGAAACCCTGACTTCCACATCAGCTTGGTGGAGCAACTTCAAATAGTGAGACTTGAGGGAGCAGACGTTTCAAAGGGGTGAACACCATTGAAAGAAAACTGGAAGACAAAAATTTATATGTGCTCCATGATGGCAAGACAAATCAAATCAACCCCAAATACCAGAGAATCAGCCAGTGACTGGAACCACTCCCAGAGGTGGCTGCAGCCCAGGCCATCTCCATGGAGCATCCTTCCAGAACCCATCTTCTTTCTCTCTGCTCAATGTTTCTATGTGTTTATGAGGAAACCTCTGAGCCACCTGGGAGCAGAAGTGGGACATTGGGAACAAGCTGGCTGTAATTGTTGTCCAGGGACACTAGATGGAGAAACACCTTTAGGGATAGGAAGTAGGTGAGGGGTTGTGTCACCAGTATTACAGGAAAAAAACATAGGGAGTAACTGCCCTCAGCTCACTGTTATTGATGCTGTTGGCTTTAAGTTTTGCTTAAAAGCTTTCTGTTTTCAGATCCCATTACAGCTCTATACAAGCCATTAGTTAATTAAGTTATTCCACCAGAGTCTGTCAAAGCTTGGATATGTTGTTACTTACTGCCAGGTCTCTCAGGCTTCCCCTCACTTCCCTCCCCTTCACCTCTCACCACCGGGAGATTTGGAGGACGCAATAAAAAACAAGACCCTGAGTGGATCAAAGAAGTTGTTTTATCCTTGATGAGGCTGAGCCAACACAGCTTTCCTTTGCTAAGCACATCAAATCACTATTTCCACACAACTGTGCAACACACAGCTTTCAAAAAGCTTACGGAAATGCATCATCAGAAGTCACTACCCTATTTTTTCCCACAAGTATGCTTCTGCCTCCCCATGGCACACCAGTTAGGAGCAAGAGTTTACCTACAAGAGAAACCCCCAATATGTAGCAGCCAAGCCATCTGTGCCTTGTAGAGGAAGGCATCTACATCCTCCAAGATGCACAGAAGACGAAACAAATTGGCAAAGCCAAAAAATTAC
Source organism: Acanthisitta chloris (assembly GCF_000695815.1). Classification (NCBI taxonomy): domain Eukaryota; kingdom Metazoa; phylum Chordata; class Aves; order Passeriformes; family Acanthisittidae; genus Acanthisitta; species Acanthisitta chloris. Next base: position 75,780 of record NW_008687741.1, on the reverse strand, counting down.
TACCTCCACCTCTATGTGCCCAAATTCAGATGCCAACACCAATAGTTTGGGCTGGTTGGTACCCATAGCCATAAATTCTTTCTTGAGCTCTGGGGTGTCTGAGAAGGCAGAGCTCACAGTAACTCCAAAAATGGAAGAGATGGACCCATCTCTGCATTTTAGCATAGTTCCCTACTGATATGGTTCCCAAGGCCTTTATCATATTTATGTTCCACACAGTACTGTGTGGCTGCACCAGTTCAGCTTTACACTGTACATCACACTGCCCAGCCCTGTATCAGTTTGTTGGCTCTAATCAGCTAATTGCTGATGCTATAGACCATGTTATCTGACTGATTCTTCCAGTGACAACCTGTTAATTAAAATCACAGCATGCAAGAGAGCTGTCTTTATGAGTAGACATGTACATGTAAAACATGCAGATGGTACTGATGGTCTCTGAAGACTCTCTGGATGCATCCCTCAAAAGAAGGGACAATAACTGCTCTGATGCACTTGTTTTGTGGGAAAGTGTGACAGGCTGCAGATTCAAGGCTTGAACAAAGAAATCAGGACTGATCATCATGATGAGATGCACTCAAACAGTTGTTTTTATGGAAAGTCCTGTGCAGAGGGTTATTAATATCAAATCAGTCTTAGAACAAGGCCATGTTACTTTGATCAAGTAACAGTTGTTACTACAGAGGAGAGGAAAGTCAATGCAAATGGTGATTCTTGTAACTGGCATAGACAAATTTTGACTCTTCATGTCAAGAGCTTGAGGGTGATCACAACGTTCTTCCAGTTCTGAAATAATCCATACAGCCATTCACCTTATTCCTCTTAGCTTCAGATTTTACAAGTCTGGTACACAACTGATGAAACTGGTAAACCTGAAGCTGCTGTACTTTTCATTGAGCAATAGACTGGTTTATTTTTCAATAGAAAGGGAATGGTAGAGTCATCACCAGGGGATTTAGGTTGCATTTTACCCAGTGCAAAAGCAGAAGCCAAAGTCTACTCAGCAAAGGGAAGGAGCAAACAAACTACTTCTGACAAGGGACAACATGTTGTGTTCAGACTGCTTCTTGGAACATGAACAATTCAGGAATTTGCTTCTTACATTTTCTAGGACTATTTTTAACCTCACTGACAAAATTAGATATCTTTTCTCCTTTCTCAATGTAGCCATTTATAGCAAGGATGCAGGATAATCCAGAACTTTCCCCTAATAGAATACAAGTCAGGGTCTTTGTCATCAAACACAATCCAAGGTGTGGAGGCTTTACCAGTTAACTGACCTTACAAACTCATGAAACTAATAACTTGTGGCTGTAGTGCTGTTCCTCCTAAGGCTGAAAAATTACTGTGTGGGGGTGTGTTTGAGCAGGAGTAAGCTGGGAATGTCAAGACACTAAGCTGCAATTTGCTTGCTTTTCTCACAGCCAATATCTGATATTTTATTATCAGATATTGAGACCATGTCAAGTGGACTGAATTACAGACATGTCAATGGAAAAGGTCTGAACTTAATTGAAAATACAGAGGAGTGAATGAAATGAAAGTTGAAAATGGCAATAGGCACTCTAAACCCAGCTCCATTAAGACTGAGTGGATGCTAGAGTTTATATTATCTGCTTGCTATGTTCAAACTCTCCCTGTAGTTCTAAAATAAAGCTGAACAGGCATAATTCATTATTGCCTTTTTTTTTGTTGCCTTGCCTTACAATGTCAGCTGGCTCATGCAGAATAACTCAAAACGAATGATTTTGCTCTGACAGAGAAGACATTATTCCTTCAGCATAAAACATAGCAAAGCAACCATATAATTGGCCTGAAAGGAGGGAAACTGGGTGCTAATCACCCACCACTGCTGCAGGAGAGAGAGTTTGAGATGTCAGTCTCCACTATACCACAAGTAAAAACTTGCAAAAGATGACAGCTTTAATCCAATCCTAAATAAATTTGAAGAAAACACTGTATCAAAGTGAAAACTGAGCACAGAATCATGGAATCATAGAATGGTTGAGATTGGAAGGAACTTTTGAAGGACATCTACTCCCACCCTCCAGCAATGACCATGGACATCATCAACCAGATCAGGTTGCTCAAAGTCCCATCTAACCCAACCTTGGACGTTTCCAGGGATGGGGCATCTACCACCTCTCTGGGCAACCTGTGCCAGTGTTTCATCACCCTTATAGTAAAGGATTTCTTCCCAAAACCTAGTCTGAATCTACATTACTTCAATTTAAAACCATTAACCTTGGTGCTAACACAACAGACTCTCAAAAAATGTTTATTCCCATCTTTCTTATAAGCCCCCTTTAAATACTGAAAGGCCACAATAAAGTTTCCTTGAATCCTTGACTTGCAAGAGGGGAAAAAACCTGAAAAGCAAAAGCTAAAACTCTGAAACCTGTGGGTTTAAAATTAGGCACTGCATTCAGTTCATAGACCCCATGCCTTAGAGCTGCCAGAGTTCAGTGTTATGCAGTGCCTGGATATAGGCAAGGCACTTCAGCTTATGACTCTTACTACCTTCTTTGTGGCAGTGAATTATTTGGACAAAATATCTCCTGGCATGGGCTCCATCCTCAATTCATTATGGTGAGGAGCTAGAGCTCTAAACATGTTTTTCACTCTCAAGGGCAGGCCAGATGAAATGGCAATGGGAAAAAGCCAGGCATCAGGCAGGAGTACTTCATCAAGACACTTGTCTGGCAGCACTGCACTGAAAACATGGGCAGAAAGAGGCAAGTGGATGGAATCAAGCACAGAGGACTGGACTTACAGCAAGAGAAAGTAGAAGCACCACCTAAGTCCCATCAGGACAGACAGCAGCTTGTTCCCAGCAGTTTGGGAACTATTTAGGGCCACAGATTATCCAATGTGAACATTTCCTTTCCCTGTTAATTTGGTCCCATTTACACTGTTCTGAGGACAATCAATCAACTTTGTGGCACCATCATAACAATGAAGCTGCAATGAGACCCATCCACATGGACACACTAATGACCACAGTAGGTCAGGCCTACTTCTGAGTCATGATTCACTGTGATCCTATGTGGTAAGGGCACAGACCCCATGGATCATTTCTTCTTACCCTGAGTGTATTTCTGGTCCTATAAGATGATGGCTTGATCCATTCATCAATGGAGCAATATGATAGACTGGACTGAGTGGGAGAAGACAACTTCTATTTCTCACTCTGCCAGGAAAACAACTCAATCTCTGTGCTTGTATTACTCTTTTCAATTTTCATTGACTTAAAATGTTAATCTTCTGGAGTAGAAGCTGCTTCTCAGGACAGTGCCACTTTATGCTCACCAGGTCCTAGCATGTCCACTATCCCCCTTAAGGCAACCACATCTCTCTCCCAGTACTTCCCCATTTTTGTCCTGGTGCCACCATTCAGCTGTGCCAGTGCAGCAAAGGGGGAATGATGTAGATGGGTTGTACCAAAACATCTCCTTCCCTTTTCCTTGGGTTGTTGCTAGGGTTTTGGCACACTTTCATTGAGAAACCTCAGAAACAGCTGGAGGGGCAGGGCACTGGTGGCCCAAATGGTCAGGTCCAGCAGGAGCAAAAGGAAGAGGGATGGTTGGGAGGTTCTGCTGCATGAGTGCAATCATGTACCCACTGTGTCTGCAGTGCCTGGTCCCAGGGCCAGGCTGCAGCCTAATCTAGGAATTTTGTTAGTTATTACTGTGGAGTGATGGGCTATGACAGATATTAAGCCCATGAGCACATTGATGCTCAGCATGCAAAACCTCTCTCCATGAGCTGGGTTTTCTCAGGCCACAATGCAAAGCCTGACTGATCTCAGAGTGCTCTGACGTCGCCCCAGCCAACCTGACCCCAAATGCTCGCTAAACAAGCACCAAGTGCCCTATTTTGCATTGCCTGTAACATCCCAAAACAGTGTCTGACTTCTCAATTAGTCCAAGAGAGGACTGCAAACTTAAAATCCAAACTGATGGACTGTGAAATCCATATCACGTTGTCACCCAGAGCACACTCCCTGCACTGCACTGAGCTATAAATAGACTTTCATTATTAGCAAGCAGACAAAGGCAGCCTGGAAGATGTTCTACGCTGACACTACTCCTGGCTTACTGATTTCTTGTTTTCACCTTGACAAGCAAGGAGGGGTTGCTCAACAGCAACAGAGATGAATCACTTCTTCCCCTAACAAGGATTATTTCTGAGCTTTGTTTTGGGTCTCGGTTGTGGTTTATTTCTTTTTTTTTTTTTGGTTAATATTCACTCCCCTGGAGCTAAGAGCTCAGAATACATTACCCAGTACTACAGAATGCATCACACCCATATCCTCTCTTAAGTCATCTGTTTAAGCTCCTGGAGTCTGACTACCAACTCCCAAATAATGCAGTCACTAAACCCCTCCTGTTGTCTTTCTCCATGTTTTATTTTTTATCAAGAAAAAAAGTAAGTAAAGGAAGTTGGTCTTTGCTTTAACTATTTAAATGTCTTACTTGCAAAAAATATGGGTACTTTAATTTTCTGGGAAGAGGAAAACCCTGTCTTGTCTGTCTCTATTAAAAGCTCCATCTTTGCAAGAATGAGCTTGTACCTGCCTTTCTGAAAAAATAATTCCACAACAAAAGTGTCTGATCACAATCACCAACATGACACAGGAGCTGTGACCCTGAGACATAAACCTGAAGACTGTGGTTAAAAGCTCCATCTTTGCAAGAATGAGCTTGTACCTGCCTTTCTGAAAAAAAAATTCCATAACAAAAGTGTCTGATCACAATCATCAACACAACACAGGAGCTGTGACCCTGAGGCATAAACCTGAAGACTGTGGCCTTTAGTCACAAGACACAGACACCCATAGTGCATCTTTTTTCCATGGTCCCATCATCCTTGTCACAAGACACAGACACCCATAGTGCACCTTTTTTCCATGGTCCAGTCATCCTCTCACAAAAAATGAGACTCACATTAGAAGATGAGGGGAGGGAAGTGGTTAACTTTTCCTGCTCATTCATACTTTGAATCTGAATGCCAGCTCTGCCCTTCTCATGCACTGGTCCCCTATGACATGCAGCAGCTCTGTTTCTGCCTGGTTCCTTGGCATTTACAACAAGGTCAATTAAACAAGACATTGTCTGACCAATATTTGTACAGTAGGAGTTTATTCCTTGACTAACAGAAGTGAAACGGCTTGGCAGAAAACCCAGGAGGGTTTAGTTTTGGATCAAATAGCAGACTGAAGTTTTGAGATAGCTGGTTGTGTTCATTTGCTCTGAAAGCTGCTCTTTTGTATCTCAGCTTTCTTTGAAAATGAAGCAAACCCCCAAATGTCCATAACCCTTGCACGCTGTGTCTGTGAAGAAAATCTCACTCTCAGGGCTGTGCCTGAGGGTGTTGTTTCATTAATGTTTCTTTCCCACAGCAGAGAAGTTCTCATCTTCATAGTCCCCTTTTGAGGCTCACTGGTCCTTTTTTCCCCAAGACAGTTTTAAACTCCACAGCTTCTGCAGAGCTGGTAAAATGGTTTGTGAGTCTTTGCTGGAAATTGGCTCTTTGGGCAAGGGGAGAAGGGGAGTCTGATGAACCTAAATCACGGTGATTAACCTACCTCTGTAAAATTATCACGGTTTTAAAAGTTTTGGTTTCAGAGATTCAGTCTTGAGCATGTCCCATAAGTGGTAGCATAGGGAAAGGGATAATACATTGCAGCTTGGGAGCATGGAGACATATTTTTGACACTGAGGAGGTTGGAAAAAAATTGTTAGGTATTACTAGAGTCACAGCTCTGCACAGGCTTGGAACAAGAGGTTTGAGAGAAGCAACCTGTCCTGTCATCTTCATGAAGTGTTACCTGAGTGGTTACTAACCAAATTGTCAAGTTAACTCTGATTATTCCTGCCAGAGTAAAGCAGGGGTCACACATCTATGGGTGACACCTTCTGTGGGGTGACTTAGTGAGTAGCACAGGGAAATGCAGCTAAGAAGCAATACACTTATTCAAATGTTTCCACACAAAATCTGAATTCATAGACTATGACAAAATATCCAAGCACTATACCATTGAAACCTGCATTTCATTTTCACTTTTTTTGTAGTTTATTATTTGTAGGTTTTCTATGCTATTATTCCTGCATTTCCACAGGTGATAAAATCAAATTTCCTAATTTCTAAAGGTGTGCAAAGCCATGACCAGGCATAATAATTTTTATTTGTCTAACGCTTTTTTAGAAAAAACTCAAGACTAATTAAAGTTCATATGATGTAAAGACAGCCTGGAACTCTATAGGACACACTCTATGAGTAATGAAATTAATATTAGGTCAATAAGGAACATTATCAGAATAACAAATGCTCCTGAGTCTTAATAACAGCAGTAAGAAAGGGCAGATACTAGATGTTTTAAATCTATTAAGTACTTTTGCTTTGTGTATTGACACAGGTAATGAGTTCTACAGAAAGAATGCTACACTTGAAAGCCTTTAACACTAAAAGCTTAATTTAGTGTACAATGAATAATACAGGGAGCCCATTCATGGGTCGATCAGAATGGGATGAGAGAGCATCAGAGGAGCAGACAGATCATGTTAATAGGAAGCTTGAAACTTATTTAAAAATCTATACTGTAGTTAAAATTAGAACACAAATTGAAACTTGGCATTCTGTTGCTCAGGAAATTGGTAATGGGATACTAAAGCCTTGCACTTCTCTCAGTCTGGTCCTAGTTAGAAGAGGACAAAGGCGATGACAGCCACAATGTCGTATACCACAGGGAGTCATTAAAGTGCTAACATCAAGAAATCAGCCTTTTCCAGCTATTCACGTAGTGTGGTGTGTGCTGTATTCTCTTACTATTGTGAGTGTAGAACAATACAGGTCAAAATATAGAAGGTGTTATTATCTTCTTCCTGACATAGATGGTTAGATGATAATTTTGACTTTTGTTCTATATTTTAGATGTGAATTCAGAAATACCATTCAGCCCTCTGTGGCCAGTGATTTCATCTGGATCATAAACACCATTAGGCTTCTGGATTAAACAGCTTTTGGCTGGGCATGAAGATGTCCACTGGCCCTACCAATCAGAAAAAAAGTCAGGGGGGGTTTGTCTCTTTCCCAGATGAAAAGTATTCTTATCTCAAAGTCCATCCTTACAGTTAGGTAACATTTATCAGGACAGATCCTGAAAGCAAAGGTGAGAGAGGGAGAAGGAAATTATCATTTGGATGGATGAGACCTTTGACTCAGGGCAGAGTCACCTGCCAGGGACAAATACCTCATTTCACTGTTACATATTTCATAGTCTTCTAATCAGGCTCTGTGGCTCTAGTCCAGTGCCACCCATTTCACTGTAAGCAATTATGTTGCTACCTGCACCACAAACTGGGAAGCAGAAAGTAGGAAAAAGGCCTTGGAAAATCCAATATTTAGAAAAAACTACAGAGGGCACGTCCATGTCCCACTGCAACGGGGCCAGAGCAGGTGGGTGAATTCTCCCTCTAACAAAGATCTAATCTAACACCATGGATAATAAGCCCACATGGAGAGTTCAGGAAAACCAGACCATCAGGTATATTTAAAGCCTGAAGGAAAAGGTGCCTGGAGATACTAGAAAACACCCCTAGAGTTCATTTTAGAAACAAACCACAGTAAAAAAATTACCAATGATTCTTAGGATAATTGTTTCCCAGAGTCACAGGGACAATGGAGATTGGTTAAATAATTTCTTGTTATTTTAAAACATACAAAAAGTATCAAAAAATACATTTAAAAGTGTGTGTTCTGAGTAATGCCTTATGCAAACATAATGAGTAAGAGTAAAAAAAAATTATAGGCTTAACTGGAGCAATAGTCACAATTTTTTCACCACTGTTTGATTCCAGTTTTTTTTCCCTATTAAAGCCTGCCTTCCCTAGCTGACAGTTTAATTATTAGGGTAATGTGATGGATAAAGGGACTTGCTCTGTAGTGCCTCCCACTTACTAAACACTTGCTTGCAACCACAGCTGCAAAAAATGCCACAGTTCCTCAAAGCAAAGATAATAATTTCCTTGTTGTCGGTGTCCCTAGCACTTACTATATGACATTTTAAAGGAAAAACACCTTTTCATCACTAAGTGCAGCTTATAGAAATCAGAGCTATATGAAGTTCCAGATTACTGAAAGACTAAAGTACAAGCCTTGAGCTGCTCTTGAGCAGGCACACATAAAAGCAAACTCTTCTACTTCATTTGGATTATTTGAGGACATCCAGAAGAGCACTTTAAGAATTTTGATTGTAGGCCTACAATGCCTACAAACAGGTTCTGTTCCCAATCAATTTTTTGGACTGATTTTAAAAAAAATAAAAAAATTAAAGAGTCAATAGATGTGAGGCTCCAGAATAACCACATAATCAATAGAGACAAAACCACGTAATCAATAGAGACAACGGCTGACTAGAGGCAGAAAATCTTGAGCAATACAACACACAAACTTTACTGCAGATATGATATCATGTGCTGTCATAAAAACTGCAAAACATTGCAGAATGATCTTCTGATGCTGGGAGAGTAAGTGGTGGATGAAATTCTGTGCCAATAAATACAAAGTATTGCACAGTGGAGCTAGAAGAAACACCCAAAAGTAAGCTGTACCCACATAGGAACATATTCTAACATTTTTAATATACCTCCAGAACAAGTTGTTGATTTGTTGCATACAGTTCCATGGAAATGTCAACACAATGTCAGCAGGAGGCCACTAGTCAAATGGTATTAGGGATTATTAGTAAGGGAATAGAGAATAAACCAGAATATTTCCTTCCAGTCCAGTGCATGCTACTTGAATTCCCAGTGCAGCATGTGCATTTCTGGTTATCCCAGCTTAGAAAGGCACAGAAAAACTTGATAGATGAAAATGAAGGACAAGGGAGGTGATCAAAGGTAAAGAACAGCCCTCAGCCATGATAGAGTCTTTAGCTTTGAAAAGGAAGAGATGTGGAGACTCTACAACAGAATTTTGCACAGCATGGATTTATTACACAAGAGCTAGCAAGTACCAGATGAAATGATCAGCCAGAAGATTTACACAAAGAAATGTTCCTTCACGCAGTGCATAATTAAATCATGGAATTCATTGCAATAAGATGCTCTGGAAGTTATAAATAGGTTCAAAAAGCAATTAGGCACTGCACATAAGAAAAGACTATCAGGGTCTGTTAAACTCAAAGCAGAGATACAACCTGCAGCATGGGAAAACCCCAAGCTGGAGTCTGACTGAATGTGGGAGAGTATGTCACAGTAGTGCGGCAATATCAGTATATTCCTGCTCAGTATATTCCTGCTCTATTTTGGTATATGTTTTTGTCAAGCTTCTTCCATGGCCACAGACAGATACAGGTTATTGAGCTAAAAGGACTGCCATAGAATCATAGAATCATAGAATCAACCAGGTTGGAAGAGACCTCAAAGATCATCAAGTCCAACCCTACCATGGTCACTAGACCATGGCACTAAGTGCCACATCCAGTCTCAGCTTGAAAACCTCCAGGGATGGGGAATCCACCACCTCCCTGGGCAGCACATTCCAATGCCTGATCACTCTCTCCCTAAAAAAATCTCTTCCTAATATCCAACCTAACCCTCCCCTGGCAGAGCTTGAGTCTGTGCCCTCTTGTCCTGGTTGCCTGGGAGAAGAGACCAACCCCCACCTGACTCCAACCTCCTGTCAGGGAGTTGCAGAGGGTGAGAAGGTCTCCCCTGAGCCTCCTCTTCT
>NW_008687741.1:25737-65934 GCF_000695815.1 Acanthisitta chloris | reverse complement strand
TGAGGGGCCCAGAACTGCACACAGTACTCAAGGTGTGGCCTCACCAGCGCCGAGTCCAGGGGCAGAATCACCTCCCTGGTCCTGCTGACCACACTGTTCCTGATCCAGGCCAGGATGCCATTGGCCTTCTTGGCCACCTGAGCACACTGCTGTCTGATGCAGTAAGATTCTTTGGTGTCTTAACTCCAGCCCTGGAGCCTCAAATATATCTGCATGTGAGGTATTACCTAAAGAAACACCTCCTTTAGTGAGATAAGCAGGAAACCTGGAAAACTAGAATATGTCTAAAGGGATACAGCATTTTCTGGAAGGACAGAAAGGAAAGAGGGTGTTGCATTTTATGTCAAAAACACATGCATTTTCCATGAAGTTCAGAAGTGATGTAGGTTTGCTGCTGTCTCCACATGAGTATGAGAACAAGTTATGGTAGGAGATGGGTCTTCTGTAGACTGTGAACACATGAAGGACAGTCTGTAGTGTTAATAAGGAATATGAAGTACCCAAATATTTTTTTGGAGAGCATGGTGGCCTCAAGCCATCTATAAAGAACTTGAAACAATCAGGGATGTATCAAATGGTAGAGGAATTTATAAGGAGACAAAGTGTTCTGGATTTAATTCTGTCTAATAGATGGGAACTGGTGAATAATCTAAAAAGGGATGGCGACAGGTGAAAGGGCTCTGAATCACTACTCTAAGAAAAAAAGGAAGAAGTCAGAGGAAAAAAAGTGAGGATAACGGACTTCCTCCCCCTCCCCTCCCCCCCAAAAAAAGTAAATTTGAGAAAACTCAGGGAAATCATCTGTAGGATCTCTTGGGAAGGTAATTTAAGGCATAAAGGAGGGCAGAAGAGCTGGCAGTTACAGCAAGAGAGTGTATTAAAGACACAATAGCAGCCTATCTTGATACAGGGGAAGGACAGAGAGCACAGTGAGAAGCCATTATGACTGCATCAGAAGCTTTTTAAGGGCCTGAAAATAAACTAAGAAAGAAAAAAATAGTGGCACAAAAGGCAAAAAAGTGCGTCATTAAGGATGAGGGATAAAAACCTCAGGGAGGGTTTGGGATAAAATGGGTTACAGGTTGAAAGGAACATAAAAAGTAACAGGAAAAGGTCCTAAAATACATTAAAAGTAGGGAAAAACATAGGAAATTACTGGTCCATTACTTAACAGGGAAGGAGAATAAATAGCACATGATCCAGAGAAGACTGAAGAATTCAATATTTTCTTTGCTGCAGACTACACTAAAAAATTATGAACAGATACTTAAGGCAATTAATTTTAACAAGAGGATAAGAAGACAACCTCAAATGGAAAATTAATAGGTTAAAGACTTTGTAGATAAGATAAAGCTATTCAAATTCTTGAAGTATAATGGAATTTACCAAAGGATTTTGAAGGAGTTCACCAATATAATCTGTGGTCCATTTCCAGTTACCTCTGAGGACTTGTAGAAGACATAAGAGATGTCAGAGGACTGAAGCAGAGACAGGAGAGCACAGAGAAAAGGGGAATCCAAAGCCATGAGACCACTCAGCCCCACCTTTATCCCTCAGCTGACCCTGGAAGGAGTCACTGAGCAATCTATAGGTATCATGGTAAAAGCCAGGTGATAGGAAACAACCAACAATGATTTGCAAAGAGTGTATCATGTCAGATCAACCAACTTTCCTCCTTGTCAAGGTAGCACAAGTGAGAAAGCAGTGGTAGCTAAGATTTCTGCTGATTTCACTGAATCTTTCTTATACTCTCACATAAAATCCTATAAGCTGTTAAGAGGAAGATGTGACAGAGAATATTTCTAAAATGTGTATTCATCATTGCAAACATATTTATTCACAGTCTGGGTGCTACTTTGTCTGCCCTGAGAAGGTCAAGCACTCAAATTGTGTTTAGACAGACTCTCTTAGCTGCCTTGGGGAAAGACGAGAAGGACAAGAAGCCTCCATGCATTAGCTGCTTCACAAGAACTGGCCTTTGCCCATTGACAAATGTGAGGCAGCTGAAGGTCCCTTGACCCTCTATTAAAGAAGGGAAATTCATCATCTTTTGCCTTAGATGAGAACATATAACTTGTTTCTTCCCAATGACAGTTCAAGAGATGCAGGAAAACCCCAACCTCCCTTGTCTGCCCCTCTGTATATAGGAAGTGGCCATTGTGCTGGTGAAGTTAATGGGTGGTGTCCAGTCATTAAACCTTTCTCTTTAATGAACCCAGTGCACTTGGGTGAAGTTCAAATTACAAACATGTCTTGGATTCAAGTAAATCCTGCATTTCAACTGTTAACTGAAGCTTGCCATCAAACTCAGACAGCATTACAAGGGGCCCTGTGAGGGTATTTCATGCTTGTGGCTCATTCAATATTATCTTTAATGCCTTACATGATATTATAGAAAAGGCCCATAAAACTTGCTGACAAAGCCAAGTTGAGAGGTATTTCAGGGACCCCAGAGGGCAGCATGACAAACCAAAATGATCTTGGCATATTGAGGAGTTGCTCTGATAAGAACAAAATCAATAAATAAGTGTTCTGCTTAAGAAGGAGAATTCCAACACAAAATAGGAAATAACTGGCAAAGCAGCAATGCTGCAGAAAAGAAGTCAGTGTGAGAGCTGAGCACTAAATAGGACTCAACAATATGCTGCTGTTGCAGAAAAGGCACATCTGAGTCCTGCCTGAATTGACATATGGAAGACGCAGGAGGTAATTAGGATTATTCTCCTTTATCTCGGTGATGAAACCTCAGCTGGAATATTGTGTCTGGTATTGGGCATCCCACTAAGATGTAGAAAGATTGGAGAAAGTCCAGAGGAAAATGGCAAGGATAGCAAGTTTAAAATGGCCTGGGGAAACTGGATTTCTTTTGTTTAGGAAATGATTATATGGGGAGGGATATATCAATGATCTTCCAGCCCATACAAGGTCTGTTATGGAAAAGGCCTATGGAGAAACAGAAATTCACAGAATAAATGGTTCACTTTAGACAATGTTAATGAAGCAAAGCAGCAGAAAGACCTCAGATATTTTAGAGAGCTTTTTGCCACCGATAGGATAAAGATATGCTTAATCCTGCCCTGCGTAGGAATAAATATTCTTCCAGTCCTGCACCCCTGGGTGAAGGAAGGAATATTCTTCCCCTTCCTTCTCCCTCATGTCTGAAAATTCTATTTCTACACCTGGGAGAGAGGCCATGTAAGTCAAAATGGAGCCAGAAAAAAGAATTCTGGATGGACATATTGTGTACTCAGGAAGGAGCTGTGACACTTTCAAGGGATGGCTGAAGGCTGGATTCAGAAGAAAGAGATGTGCCTCTCTGCATCTCTGAATCAAGCAGTAGATAGACAAAATCTTGACATCCCTGCCATCAGCATCTTCTGCTGGCTCACTCTGGACAACTGGGTGTTGAACACAGGGATGACAGAACCCTTTTCACTCAGCATGCTGCGTGCTTTGGGTACTATCCTAGTCTTTTGGATACCCTATTGTATGTGGCCCTGAGCAACTTGCTAGAGGGAAAGCAGAGAGATAATGGTGAGACCAAGAATGGTCAATTTCTGCTCCACACATCCTTTATTCCTTGAATTCAAGTCCTGGCGCCTTTTTCCTACCCTATGGCTCAAAGGATTAGTGAAAAGGGAGAAGGTAAGGAAGTTTTCAATCACAAAATTGTCAGAAAATAACATGAAAGAAAGCTCAGCATTCAAGGGATATTATCTGGAAATGTCATTTTTACTCTGTAAGTAAAGAATTGTTTATTTCTGAAAGCCTAGTGAACATATTTTTTATGAAGTTTGTCTGTCTTTGTCAACATCTCAACTACTGCTCCTGTCAGATTCCTTCATTTCACAGTTCTGTCTCCCCCTCAAATTATCTACTTATAGAGCAAGTAAAACCCATTTCCTAGTAGGTTTTGGCTTGTCAACTCAACGGCCTGATTTCATTCATGTGCTTGAATGGTTCTTGCAGTACTTTAAAGCTGTCCCAGCTACTTCCTCCCGAGAATAATGCAGAGGTTATGTTACCATAATATCTGTTTTCTAAGAAATGAGAGCAGCTTCTGACTAGAAATGCCTGCTCTTGTGTCTTATCTCAGGTAAAGGATGTTACAAAGGAATATATTGGAGTAAGATTTAGTTTTAAATGCATTTCTTCCCTGAAAAGCCCAACTTTCACTCTGAAGTATACTTCGAAAACTGAATGTCATCAACATGCCTTGAAAAGACACTTACAAATAAACAAGCTTTGCTGACATCAAGTTCCCTCAGATTTCTCAGACCTTAGGAGATGTTGGCTTGCTCTTTTATGGCATCAAACTTTAGGAAAAGACAAAAACATCTAATCATCTAATGTAGCTCCCTGCATAGTAGGACAGTTCTTATACTGTGCTTAATTATCCATACAAGGAAGAGAATGGGAGTCTGGTTTGAAGACTAATTCAGGGCTCCTACCTCACAGAAGTGATTTGGCATTGATGCTACTGAATCAGCATTGCTGTTACAGATTCGTGCTATGCTTAGGCACATCAAAAGCAAGAGTTGATTGGTAATAGCCAACATGGCTTTACCAGGGGCAAGTCATGACTTACAAATCTGGAGGGCTTCTATGATGGGGCCACAGAATTTGTGGATAGGGGCAGAGCAACTGATATCATCTCCCTGGACTTACGCAAGGCATTTGACACTGTCCCACACGACACCCTTGTCTCTAAATTGGAGACACATGGATTTGATGGGTGGACAACTTCGTGGGTAAAGAACTGGCTGGATGGCCACACACAGAGAGTTGTGGTCAGTGGCTCATTGTCCACGTGGAGGCCAGTGATGAGTAGTGTCCCTCAGGGGTTGGTGCTGGGGCCGATACTGTTCAACATCATGTCAGCAACATGAACAGTGGGTTGAGTGCACCCTCAGCAAGTTCTCTGACCACACCAAATGTGTGGGGCAGTCACAGCTGGAGGGAAGGGATGTGCCATCCAGAGGGACCTTGACAGGCTTGAGAGGTGGAACAATGCAAACCTCATGAAGTTTAACAAAATGAAGTGCAAGGCCCTACATCTGGGTCATGGCAATCCCAGGCACAGCTACAGGTTGGATGGGGAAGGAATTGAAACCAGCAGTGAGGAGAAAGACTTGGGAGTGACAGTAGATGAGAAACTCACAATGAACTGCAGTGTGAGCTCAGCCCAGAAAGCCAATGGAATCCTGGGCTGCATCAAAGGGAGTGTGGGCAGAAGGTCAAAAGAGGTGATTCTTCCCCTCTACTCTGCTCTCGCCTGTGCTGCATCCACAGGAGTGTGGGCAGCAGGGCAAGGGAGGTGATTCTCCCCCTCTACTCTGCTCTGCTGAGGCCCACCTGGAATACTGCACACAGTTCTAGTGTCCTCAGCATAAGAAGGACATGGAACTGTTGGAGTAAGTCCAGAGGAGTCCATGAAGTTGGTAAGAGGACTGGAGCATCTCCCCTATGAAGATAGGCTGAGGAAGTTGGGGCTGTTCAGCCTGGAGAAGAGAAGACTGCGTGGAGACCTCAGAGCAATTTTTCAATATCTGAAGGGCCTACAAGGGAGCTGGAGAGGGGCTCTTTGTTAGGAATTGCAATGATAGGACAAGGGGTAATGGATTCAAACTGGAGGGGAAGTTTGGGTTGCATATTAGAAAAAAGTTTCTTCCTGTGAGGGTGGTGAGACATTGGAACAGGTTGCCCCATGATGTGGTAGCTGGCCTGACCCTGGTGGTGTTCAAGGCCAGGCTGGATAAGGCCTTGTGCAACCTGATCTAGTGAGGAGGTGTCCCTGCCCATGGCAGGGGTTGGGACTAGATGATCTGTATGGTCCATTCCAACCCCTTAAATTCTATGATGCTATGATTCTATGATTCTATGCTTTGCCACCATCATGGTTCTCAGTTGGGCCCACAAGAATTTCAGGATGATCCCTGGTTCCCCAGGGTTCCCCAGGTTCTGCAGCTGAGGCTGGAGTGCTCCAGCATTGGAGAAGCACAACAGGTCTTAAGATGGAAAATACGTGCCAAAATCCAGGAGTGGCTTGATTAATTGGGAACAGTGAGATGCTTCCATCTCAGCATCAAAGTCCATATAGTCTAGAACAAGGCAAGTCATATGCCTACCATGTCTACTCCCTGATCTAGCCTGATTTGTCTGACTTGATGGTCTAGGAGGTTTTTCAAACCTTAATGATCTATTATTCTAGGTTTGTCCTATCAGGTACTTCCATGGAAGTGCCCAGGGCTGCTCAGAAGGGCCCACATCTGGGTGTAGAATGGAAGTTGATATATTGTCCACTGTTCCATGACCATTCAAGTTTAGACATAGGATGACTGAAGCTGTAGTGGTTGACTCTTCTATAGGGCTGAAAAGAGCTTACAATTACAAATTTTTTAAGCTTATGAATAACAAGCTTACAAAAAAAAGTCAGCCACAAACCAACAAGTAACAGATGAAATGACTGGGATTCACATAGCAGGATTGTGAGCTACACTTGAGTGAAACAAAAGCCTTGGCCAAGGTAATAAACTCTTCAGAAACCAAAACACAGTTCAAAACAGTGGCTGGCAAGAGTTGCAATCAATGTGGAAGAAACACCTGCACTTCCCAGTCAACAAATCTCTTCAGTAAACACTGGCAACCACATAGTTTACTTAGAGAGAGCAACCAGATTCCAAAGAAACCCTTGCTCAGGCAGCGTTGGGAATATCAAATAAATCAGAGAGGAGCTGTTTCACTTCTTATACATCACACCAGAGCAACAATACTGCAGAAACTTGGAAAATGCTTGCAAATGGAGAGATGAGCATATAAGGTTCATGAGAAAACAAAATTCAGGGGTTCTGAAATGGAATCAAGTCTTAAATAATTAATTCAGGGCTTCATTTTCCTTCAAATGAAGCTTTATACTAATAAGTTGGATTTATCTGGATTTTATTACTATTAATTTATTGCTATGACAGTGATTTGCAGTTTGATCCTCAGTCTACCAGGTAACACGCAAGCAAGAAACCAAACAAGGCTAAAGCTTAACCTGCCTGTAGCAGCTGGACATCCCAGGGGAGCTCAGACCCACAAGCATCTGCAGCACTGAGCCAGTGCAGTCCTGCTGGCAGTAGATCTGGGCCAGCTCAGGCAGGTCTGCTCTCAGTGGTTTGCAGCCACAGCAGAGTTAATCAATGTCCTGGGTAATCCCCTCACAGGTAATTAAGAATTGACCATATCCTGGAACCACCTGAGAAAGGTGCACAGCACCTGCTCATTGCAAGCCTCATTCCCTTGAAAATTCAGCCATGGAGACATAAAGGATATCACAGCAAGGTGTTTCACTGGACAGCAGAACATGCAAGAGCGGACAGGTACAGGCACTCTCCAAAGCCAGAAAAATCTCCTTTGGATGGGGTTAAACCAAGGCAGCAGATAGATCTATAGAGTAACTTCAATGGCTTTTATTCTAATGTTCTGCATGGGAAATAACCAGTGTGTCCATCAATGCTGTGTGCTCTTTGGATGAATGCACAGCACCATGTAAAAGACAAATATGTATAGATCTCTCACACAGTTGGACAACTTCAATAGGACATAATGAAGAAACTGTAATTAATATTTAATAAGGAATAAATCAGATCAATAGCTATGTGAATTTTTACTGGTGCATTTACTGGTCAATGGATTAAATTTATACAGAAACAATATTACAGTACTGCCCAATACCAGATTAATTATACAGATTTATATTTCCTAATCCAACATTTTGAACTGCTTAAGTAACATCGATGGTGTTACCGAGCAAGGATGTGCGACTGCAAAAGCAAAGACCAAAGAGTTCCAGAAATGAACAATACTTTCTGACATGCCAACTTCTGGAAACTCAATTTGAGGTGTTTTGAAATGATCTTGATTTTCCCCAGTGTACTGAGTCTGCTCACATATGAGGACAAAACAGGAGTGCCCACTCCAGACATGGTTTCAACCCATAAACCCATGCACCGATTTTAGAAATATTCTGGACATAAAACAAATACACTTTAAAATGGGAAGATGAGAGTAAACCAAAATTTTTTTAAAAAAAAAGTCTGGCAAAGAAGTCTGAACTCAAGTATTGTCTTTTTTCCAAGTGTGTGTCTGCGTAGAAGTTTCTCTTTGGAGATGGGAGGCTTTTTTCTTCTCTGATCTGATTCTCAGCCCTTAGGAAAGCTGCCAGCAGCTGAGGAGCAGCCACATTTCACATGCTTGCCTTGAACTTTATTTGATAGAACCTAAACCATTATCCTATTTGATTGGATTAGGAGGAGTGCACTGCAGCATTGCATCATTACCAGAATTTAGTTGACCTCTGGGAAAATGTACTTCTGATGTCTCCATCAATCCAGCCTTGTGTTTTCAGCTCAGGCAGGAGAGACGCTGAGGGAAGCTCCAACACAGCAGCCCAAGCCAAGCTCCTGTGCAGGATCTGCCCCCTGAGAGCAGATGGCCCAGTCTCTGACCTGCTTGCGTGACTTCCGTAGCCACCTGACTTTGTACAAGGTGACTGGCCCCAGCACGGGAGCAGGGAGCTGAACTGGGAATAACGCAGCCAAGCAATGTGCTGAGAGGCACAGAAGGAGGGTGGAGGAGGGAGTGGAGGCTGTTGGACTGTGAAGCAATTTTTCAAAGATGTGAGAAGCTTTTTCTCTATTTTTATACTTCTTTTTTTCCCCCCTTAGATTCTCAAACAACCTCAATTTATCAATGTATGAAGGAGACTGATTATAAAAGAAATATCCAGTGCAAAGAAGATGGGGCTGAAGCCACTGCAGGCACTTAAAACATGCAAGGGCACTTTGTTTTTCCACAACTTGAAGCCTTGATCTCACGATCAAGGACCCCAGAAAGACGTGTTAATTCCTGCCTCTTTGTGTAACCATAGAAGCTTAGGGGTTCAGCATGGAAGAAAACTTTTGGGTTACGATGGAGAGAGAATCATAGAATCATAGAATGGTTTGGGTTGGAAAGGACTTAAAAGTTCACTTAGTTCCACCCCCTTGCCATGGGCAAGGACACCTTCCACTAGACCTCAAAGTCCTATCCAACCTGCCCTTGAACACTTTCAAGGATGAGGCATCCACAACTTCCCTGGGCAACCTGTTCCAGTGCCTCCTCACCCTCACAGAGACATAAAGGAATCACTGGCAAAAGCTATTGTCCTTTTCCCACTGGTGTGCCTATGCAGAAATCCCTCTCTGATGAGAGCAAGACGATAAACTTAGCAATGGGGCTAAATAAAGTCTTTGTTGATCAAAGACCTTGGTTGTGGCAGAAGGGGTTTTGGGGATAGATCTGTAGTTGGGTTTGGTTTGTTATTTTTTGCTCCTTTCAGTTTGATGTATTGGGGCAAGGGAGCTAGGCAGGACAGTTTCATTTCTAAATGGTTTTAAACAATTTCATGGTTTGATTTTAATGCAGAAACAAATGAGTGTTTTGGGATAGGTTCACAATAGTGCAGGCAGACTTGGAAATTGTTTTATTGCAACTCTCAGTTTGAATAATTGATGCAATTTATTTATAAATCATGAGGATATTTTACATTTTAAACAATTTTATAAAGTGTGGCAGCAAACACGTATTTTGGATTGAGTTCACCACATCCATCTGTAAATGTGATCAAGGAGGTGAATTTAGCATTGGTGCTATGTCTTTGTTAAGCAAAGACTTTGATTGTGGTAGAAGTGTTCTTGAGACAAACCAGTAGCTGGGTTGTGTTTGGGTTCATGTTTTAAAACAGCTTTCTTTCTTCCCTCTTGTGATCTAATTCTTTGCACTCATTTTGTTATCACAAGACTTTTGTTTATTTAGGACAAGAATCCAGCTTTGACAGGGAAGAGTGACTCAGTGGAACTGGGTGCAGTGAGAGAGCACAGAGAGGGTAAAGGATTGTTTCAGTTTCCTCCTTTTCTGAGAGGTGCAGTGCCATGAGAACACCACAGCCATTCTTCTCTCTCCAGATCAAGACATCAACCATGTCACCTCTAGAACCTCCACAGGATGCACAGTTCCAAAGAACTACAACACAAATTTTCACAGCACTCCCAGTCCCACTGCAGGTCAGAGCTCATATAACCAGTATTGATCTGAAATTGGCCCCAAACCAGACTCACACAGGTATTTTGATGGTCAGACAGAGAAGGAACGTAGAGCAGTTGCTCAAAAACCATTTAATGCTCATTTTGAAAATAAATGCGGTCAAATAGTCCTTGAAGATTACATGTAAAGGGTTAATTTATAACTTATCTTTTAATAAGCATTCTGAAAAGAGCTTTTAGAAAGCCCAGAAGCCCAATATGTTGCCCATACCACAGTAGTTCATAATTAAAAATCCTTCTTATCCAGGTGCCTGTCTGTAAGATGCTTATAGGAGCAATTAATTATTTACTAAACCTTTGCCTGTTTATAATGAAAAATTCATAGAAAGTGTGACCACAAACAGACTAAACTACGAAATGCTTCAGTAGATGAGTAAAAAGAAAACTTAAAAGCCTTTCATTTCAGGTGGTCTAAGTGCCTTTTCATCCACCAGATCATGGTGCAGAATGGAGAAGTTCCTTTATCCTACCCCAATGTATAGGATGCAGCTTGACATTGAAGAGATGCATGCCATCTCTTTGACAACATTTTCTTGCATGCATGAGATAACTTTGCATGTAGCAGTCAGCTCTGGACAGTGTATACAATTATTTGTGAAGCTTGTCACACAGTCAGCAATATCCTGTTTCCGTGGTGTGCAAGAACTTTCTCTTGCAAAGCAACTTCCCATATTCACAGACCACTCCCAGGTATCCTCATTTCTGCAGGGTGTAAAGCTCTTCACTCGTCCCCTATGAGACTGTCCAACCATCTGATTTGTGTAACTCCCCAGCATTCCATGTAGTGGGTTTAGAGGGATTGTTTTGTTTGGCATCATGTGTTCAAAGTCAACAGCAAGTATCAAATGCATAAAATCACAGTGTTTGAGTACCTTTTATTTCTTTCTGAGAAAAGGACTCCTTTTATCTTAAAACGTGGGTGTGCTATCAATTCTTCTGTACCATAACCCAAAAGTAACAAGCTACTGATAAAGCTTTGCTCGACTACCTTCATCATCAAATCTCAATTTTTGTCACTGCCATTGTCTGAAAAAAACCATCCACACCACATAAGGAGGCCCTAAATGAAAGCTGATGAAAGCATTTTAAGGCTGCTATGAGAAACAGAAAACAAAGGTGTAGAGGTATTTACAACAGCAAATGCATTTAAAAAATAAAGGTAGTCTCCTGGAAAATGCTATTTTTCTGCCCTGATCATCAGACAAGAGGGATCAAAATTCCAGTATGAACTTGGTTGATGGCTTTGATAGGAAAAGAGGAGGTTTCTTGGTCTCATGTTCCTCAAAACCTGCAAAATCAAATCTGACCTGACAACAAATATTAAGCATCTCTCAGTTTCATCTGGGAAAAGAAGGGGAAAGAAAGGCACAGGAATCTGACAGACCTCAAAGTACTAGTGGTATATTCAAACGTCATATATCTTGAACTCTGTAAGTCAGTTGACATGATCTCACACAACATCTTTGTTTCTAAATTGGACACACATGGATTTGATGAATGCAGCATTTTATGGATTACCATTCAACTGGATGACTGTATCCAAAGAGTTGCAGTCAATGCTCAATGTCTAAGTGGAAACCAGTAATTATTAGAGTCCCTCAGGGGTCCATATTGGGACCAACACAATTTAATGTCTTCAGCAGTGACAGACAGTGGGACTGAGTGTACTTTCAGCAAGTTTGCAAGTGACACCACACTGAGTTGACACACTAGAGGGAAGGGGTGCCATCCAGAGGTCCTTGCCAGGCTTGAGGATTGGACCTATGTGATTCTTATGAACTTCAACAAAGCCAAGGATAAGGTCCTGCACTGCAGTCAGGTAAAATCCTCAATATCAATAGACTAGGTATCGAATCATAGAAGAGAATCAGAATCATTAAGTTTGGAAAAGATCTCTAAGATCAAGTCCAACCTTTGACCAGATACCACCATGTCAACTAAACCATAGCACTAAGTGCCACGTCCAGTCAGTTATTGAACACTTTCAGGGATGGTGACTCTACCACCTCCCTGTTCCAATGCTTAACCACCCCTTCAGTGAAAAAAATCTTCCTGTTGTCCCGCCTGAATCTCCCCTGGACCAACTTGAGGCCATTTCCTCTTGTCCTGTCACTAGTTGCCTGGGAGAAGAGGTCGACCCCCACCTTGCTTTCTAGTAGTTCTAGAGCGTGATAAGGTCTCCCCTGAACCTTCTCTTCTTCAGACAAAAAAAAACCCATCTCCTTCAACTGTTCCTCATATGACTTACTCTCTAGAAACTTCCTCAGCTCTGTTGACCTTCACTGGACACACTCCAGCACCTCAGTGTCTTTCTTGTAGTGAGAAGTTCAGAACAAGACACAGTACTCAAGGTGTGGCCTCACCAGTGCTGAGTACACAAGGACAATCACTGCCCTGGTCCGGCTGACCGCACTATTTTTGATACGGGCCAGGATGTCACTTGTCTTCTTGTTCACCTGGGCACACTTCTTGCTCATGTTCAGACTCTGCTAGCCAGCACACCTAGGTCCTTTTCTCCTGACAGCTTTCCAGCCACTCTAACCCCAACATATATGGGGTTGTTGTGACCCGAGGGCAGGACCTGGCACTTGGCCTTGTTGAACCTCATGCAATTGGCCTCATCACATCAATGCAGCCTGTCCAGATCCCTCTGCAGAGCCTTCCGACCCTCCAGCAGATCCTTCACCCAACTGGGTGATGTCTGCAGACTGATTGAGAGTGCACTCAATCCCCTCATCCAAATCATCAATAAAGATATTGAAACCTGGCAGGATGAATCCTGTGACTGGATTGCTTTGTTGGATGGTTACAGGTTCTTCAGGAGGGATAGGCAGGGAAGGCAAGGTGGAGGGATGACATTGTACATAATGCAAGGGCTAGAATTTATGGAACTTGCAGTTGGCAATAGCACAGTTAAGAGCCTCTGGGTAAGGGTTAAGGGACAAACAAACAACGCAGATGTCATTGTGGCAGTCTGCTACAGACCACATAGCCCAGATGATGAGGCCAATGAATTATCCTTTCATGAACTAAGTAACACCTCTAAATCAACAGCCCTTGTCCTTATCAGAGACTTCAACTTGCCAGATGCTAACTGGGAGCACCATACAGCTGGCACAAACAGGTGGAGAAGATTCCTAAAACACCTGGCTGACTACTTGATGATATAGGTACTAAGGGAATCAACCAGGAAAGACACAGTCCTTGATTTGTTACTTGTTAACAGAGAGCGTCTCATGAGTGAAGTGGTGATCGGTGACCAGCTTGGCCACAGTGGCCATGAAGAAATCAACATCTCTGTTGACAGAAGGAAAAGAGCCAGAAAAACTCCAAACCTGGACATGAGAGCAGAATTTGTGCTGCTCAGGGAACTGGTGAGTAATGAGAAGTTGTAGATGCCCCATCCCTGGACATGTTCCAGGCCAGGTTGGATGGGGCTTGGAGCAACCTGGCCTAGGGAGGAATGACCCTGCTCATGGCAGGGATATTGGAACTAGATCATCTTGAAAGGTCCCTTCTAACCCAAACCATCTCCCTTTCATTTTTCTTCCTCTTGATATGGCAAATTGCTCAGTGTGACCAGGTGCAGATGAACTTCTCAGTTCTGGCACCAAATCTGCTCCTTACACTTCATCTCATGATGATCTTCCTCCACCTTCCTCTCTGCACTCCATTCTACATGGACAAAGATATGTCCTTTCAATCAACATTTATGATGAGGAAGTCTGCAACAGAAGCTGGAGGAGATTATGGGTCATTGCAGCTGTGCCGTTTGATAGATACACTCTGTACCAATCTCTCAGTGACTCATGCTCCCAAAGAGTTGGCTTTCACAGCAATATTACATCTGATTCTCTTCAAGATGTTAATCAACTGCTGCATGCTGATAGTTACATGACCATATGTCATTCACTGGCCTTAACATGAAAATTACCTGATTTTTCTGCCTTTTGCTTTACCTTTTGCAGAGACGTTCATAGGGCTCTAAGCAGTGTACCAAGGGACCAGGAGGCATGACAGACACATGAAACACTGACATTTAAAGCTGTATCACTCTGACTAACTCATGGCCTGATATTTTGTTTCTTTTTTAAACCCACAATCTTCATTTGTGAATAAGAGTCAGCAGACAAAAGTTGCTGATATCCCTGCAGGTGGCTGGAAAGTCTCCATGAATTATGTTTTGTCTCTTTTTCTTAGAAATTTTTCTTTAAGAATGATAGACTTAAGTTCTGTGACAGAAGACAGCCCTTCACACAGATATTTTTATTTTCTATGGATGAGTAAATCTGTAATTTGACCAATTTGCACCCCAGGTGTAAATGAAAAACCTCAGCTCAAGAAAACTCTATACTCATGTGGCTGCATATTCCTAAGTGTTCAAAGCTCTGCTTCAAATGAAGTAGACAAAGCTTTAAACTAGGCTTTCCATCTTCTCTGGACATGCACTCCTGAGTGCATTGTGTGGTTATTTGGGACAGAGCCATTTCATTTATTTCTGTTGACACTGCTCTGCTTTGCGTAGCTGAATTAAGACCTAATGAGCAAGATAAAATGGGAATTTCTCCATAATACAGTTGTTTGGACATTCACCTGAGATGCTGGACACTTTTTCCTAGTTTCTGCTCCAATGAATAATTAATTATTTATGTTAAGATGGAACAGCTTCAATATGTGTAAATGAGAGAGACACATCTTCATTACTGGAGAGGCTGAAATTGCTGCTGGTGAGTGCTGTAAGAAAATGCAAGTGAGGCATATTCACAGCACTTTGCCAGGAATCTACAATAATCTGCCAGCTGTAGTTTGGCTGGATCTCCCTTTTATGCTTTTGATATGGAATTCAGCCCAAGAACTGTAACAACTAGAGGCAGGAGGACAACAGCCCATCTCTACACAAATCTCTAATGGTACAAGACTATATTTTCCTCCTCTAATGAATATTCACTCTATACTTTATTCTTTCTCATTTTCTGTGCTTTTAGTGATGCTGTTTTTCTATGTGTCTTGGAAGATTATTTTACAAGGACAGAATTCAGACTCTTTTCCCCTCACTTCTGGACTTCTGATTGTCAGCTTCCTTCAATATAAACACTCATTCTTAGTACTTTCTTTTTGTTGTTCTCCCTTTTGAGGGCTTTTCAGACAACTCTCTTGCTTCAGAGTCCACCATCCCTATCCCTGCCTCACCCTACCCCATGGCTGCTCTTCCACAGCTCTTGATTAGTGTACCATTAGGTTTTATTACCCTTTTTCTTGATGATAACTGTAATCTTGGCTCACATTTCACACTGTCCTAGCTCTTGGGCATATTTTCTGTATACACTTTAAATCAGTCTGGTCACCAATGATTACTAGTTCAATATAATATATCACAACTCTCCTTAGACCTTTCTTTGGACACCCAGCCCTCTTTGAAGTTGGAAAATGTTTCTAATTCTTGGTTCTTTTTTCTTTTTTTTCTTAAGGCCTAAAATGCTGCCATATTTTGAAGAGGAACCACTGCTTTCCCAGGCAGTCATCTTGGGCTTTACATCTTCACCAGAGCAAGTTACATATCCTTCTTCTCCCCACATTTGTGTTCTCTATGATTCTGTGTAAGTTACTGTCAATTGACAAAGTACACTTTTCTCCATTTCTTTTCAGACTCCTTTCTCATCTGACTCCAGATCCCTCAGGACTGCCCAAACATGCTCAAAATCTTTCTCTACTATCCTCTTTCCCCCTTCTGCCATTTTGTCTCCCCCTATTCATTGGGAGTGACAAAAAACCAAATGGAAACTCACAGCTTGGTTGGTTTTTGACAGTTGAATGTCTGCAGAACACCAGATGAGGCTCTTTCTGCAATCTGGTTCCCCATTCAAATTCAGGATTGTCTCTCTTTCCATGGCACTGAGCCAGCCTGCAGATGCTGTCTTTTATTCCTTATCTCCTTTGTGACTTTGGCACTCAGATCCTGTGTTCTGGCAGTTTCATGCCCCTTTTTCATGCAACATTCTCATCTAGATGAGCTAAAACTTATATTTTTTTCATATACCTGAACAATACTTGCTTCCCCTGGCCCCAATTTTTTAAAAAAATCTAATGCTAAAAGTCTCTCTTGAAATTCTCAAGAGCTTTGTTTGTGGTTTTTACACTCTTCTTAGCCTTTTTAACTATTATTTTTCTTCTGGACATGCTTATCATTCTTTATAATACTATCCATGTCTCTGAGGGTGAAAGATATTCAGCCATTGTTTTGAAGTTCATTAAGGGAGATGCTGTTTAAAATGAAGATCAATAAAAATATTAAGAGATTTCAGAAGAAAATTCCTACCATAACTGACAGTAAGCAGTACACAGAAGTGACCCATGCTGCAGCAGTTCATGGAGAACTGTAGCCCATGAGAAGGACTCATGTTGGAGAAGGTCATGGAGAGCTGTCTCCCATGGGAGAGACCCCACACTGGAGCAGGGAAAGGACTCCTCTTCCTGAGCAGTGGCAGAAACAATCTGTGGTGAACTGACCATAACCCCTACTCCCCATGTCCCTGAGCCTCTAGGGGAGAGGGGTGAACTGACCATAACCCCTACTCCCCCTGTCCCTGAGCCTCTGAGGGAGACAAGGTAGAGTTAGGAAGGAAGAAGGGGTGGGGGAACATGTTTTTAAGGTCTGTTTTATTTCTCGTTATCCTGCTCTGATCTTGTTAGTAATAAAATCACTTAATTTCCCCAATTTGAGTCTGCTTTGCCCATGATGGTATTCAGTGAGTGATCTCTCCTGGTCCTTATCTCAGCTCATGAACCTTTCATTATATTGTTTTCTCCATTTGCAGAGGGGAATGAGAGAGCAGCTTTGGTGGGTGCCTGGCATCCAGCCAGGGTCAACCTGCTACATTATGCAACCACAATTTCATACAAAATTACACTGATTAGTTGGGGTTGGAAGGTGGGAGGAAGCTCTGGGGATTATCTAGTCCAACCAACCTGCTCATGGTGGGGACAGATAAAGCAGATTACTCAGGGCTATGTCCAGCTGGGATTTGAATACCTCCAACTCAGCAAAGTTTTGGGCAAACTCTTTCTGTACCTAGCCACTCTCAGTACAAAGTTTCATTCTTATCTCCTTTCCAGTTTCAGTGTTTTCCCTTCCATCTCCCTCAGTCTTCTTTCTCCTTCTGTCTTCCTCAGTCTTCAAGTGCTCCAGCCACCCTGGCCAGACCGAAAAGAGTAAAGTTGGAGACTGGGAGGATGAAACCCCTAAACCCACTGTAGAAGAGGATCAGATTCGAAACCATCTCAGGAACCTGAATGTGCATAAGTCCGTGGGCTCTGCTGAGATTCATCCTTGGGTCCTGAGGGAACTGGTTGATGAAGTTGCTAAGCCACTTGCTATAATTTTCCAGAAATCCTGGCAGTCAGGTGAAGTCCCCAGTGACTGGAAAAAGGGAAACATAACCCCCATTTTCAAAAAAGAGAAAGCAAAAGAACCAGGGAACTATAGACCGGCCAATCTCACCTCTGTGCCTGGCAAGATCATGGAGCAGATTCTCCTGGTAGCTATGCTTAGGCCCATCAAAAGCAAAGAGGTGATCAGTAATAGCCAACATGACTTTACCGGGGCAAGTCATGCCTGACAAATTTGGAGGCCTTCTATGATGGGGCCACAGAATTTGTAGATAGGGGCAGAATAACTGGTATCATCTACCTGGACTCACACAAGGTGATTGTCACTGTCCTGCACAACATCCTTGTCTCTAAATTGGAGAGACATGGATTTGATGGGTGGACAACTTGGTGGGTAAAGAACTGGCTGGGTGGTCACACACAGAGAGTTGTGGTCAGTGGTTCATTGTCTACATGGAGGCCAGTGATGAGTGGTGTCCCTCAGGGGTCAGTGCTGGGACTGATACTGTTCAACATCTTTGTTGGAGACATGGACAGTGGGTTGAGTGCACCCTTAGCAAGTTCTCTGATGACACCACAATAAGGTGGATCTGGGAAGAATCTTTTCAGCCTCCGGATCTAGAAACATCCTCCAGTAGAACATACACACCATCTAATCTCTTCTGAAAATGAATCAATCTCCCTTTTGAAATAAGTCACTTCTCCTTCTCATACAATCCACTTTCATCCCCAATATATCCTGTTCCTTTCACATTTTACAATACATGTGTCAATTCCCAGTCTTTCTTGCATAATTAGAGAAGTTTGACGTACTATCAATTCAATCATTCTACTGAAATCCAGAAGTAGGAAATACACTGTTCTTTTATCAAGAAAGTAACCAGCTAGGTTTGACACAACCTAGATGCTGATAAATCCACTTTGCAAACCTTTTTTCCACAGACATCCTTATCTAATTATTCTTTCCTTTGAATTTTAGAGTGTGGCTAATCAGGTAAAGCATTATTCTTCCATTAGCACTTTCATATTCATCACAGCACCTAAGTACAAGCCCATGTAACACGTTGAAAATTACCAGAAATAGAAGAAAACAAAGATTTCAAGATCAAGAGACTGATGCTTAGTGATGCTGAGAACATAAAATGAATGAATGAAAAGATGAATAAATGAACAAGTAAATGACTACAGTAAGATTTTTAGGTAAAGTGGGGAGAGAAATGACTTAGCATTAAAGTCATTAATTCTCTGCCTAACCAGCTCCTGCTATACAGGGTGACCAATTACAGTTATTTCCCAGTTCTTAATAGATGATTAATTACATTTTAGCTTGGCTATGAAGTTATTATACCATTATAGGCTCCCCTGGTATAACATAGCTATGCTCTTTAGCTGGCAAATGCAGCCTGAGGCTACAATTTCTAGTTGTGTTAGGTCTGGTAGGCCTGAAATGTTATTGAAAAATAAGGTCATAGAGTAAATAAAACACTGAACTGCGGAATACAGCATAATACTTTTCATTCTTATAGTTCTAGTTCAGCAATTCCATGCCATGACAAATTATTTGAATAGGTGTGTCATATAAAGACTAACACATCATCCTTTTAATTTTCATTATTTGAAATTACTCTTTTTGTGAAACTTTCCAGACCTGGTGGAGCAAAGAGCCCCATCAAGCATTACTGGGGCCAGCTAGGAGGTGCTGCAGTTAGTCATTCACAATATGTATTAAGAACAAAAACATGACAGCTCTAATTATTATAAATGGATCATTAAATCCATTTCAATTGCAATATGAAATACAATCTCAGAATAGTAAGCATCTCCTGGAAGAAAAAGAAAATCTCTGAAGTAAAAAAAATAAAAAATCTGTACCGATCTGAATGTGATAGAAGGTGAAATGCATTTCCTAGTGAATGCCAGTGTTATTAAGACATTAAGAGCTGCTAATGGGGAGAGGTCTGGAATGAGAGAATTAATATTTATAGCAAAGGTAATCTACAAAAAAGAAAGACAGCCTTGGGTTGTCATGTTTCAGAGACAGATTTTAGAGCGTTAAAGCTCTTGTGGGCAAGGATGAACAAGGTGACCTTAGAGAAATTTCCAGTAACTTTCTGAAAGTCACTGCTTGGAGAGAAGGACTTCTCTTACACACTCTCAAGGGAGTTGGTGGACGTCCCTTTCCCAAGCACACTTGAGAAGACATGACAATGTATGTACACATCAGCCCTTTCAAAACAACAAAGGAAGAACAGCACAAAAGGAAAACAGCCCAAAGGGAAGAACTGAAGATACAGCCAGCAGAAATAATTCCCAGAATGCTATAATAGACCTTTTATTCAGCTATTCTGTTCCAAACTTCAAGCACTAGACTAAGGCACATCACACAAGGGAAAGACAGAGAATGTGGAAGTGTGAGCACATGCCAGAGCTCCTGTTTTAGAATGCAACTTACACAACCTGTCCAGGACAACACATTTAATATGGACTAAGGAATCAGTTACAGATTGACATGAGATAATAAAACGCAACACCACTAAATACATTTTTCTGTAATAGAGAATGTCTGAGGTAAAAATCCAGAATTCCTGATCTGTAACAGCAAGGGGAAAGAAATTGTCAAATTAAAGCATATATATCAGTGAAAAGTAAAAAACCAAAGTCTTATATCCAAACCATTTTGAATGCAGGCGGTGGTGGTGACAAGCCTTTTCCATACACGATTTATATTCATATTAAATAGCTTTCTTGGATTTACATGGGTGCCTAAATGTAGAGGCTTTTTCTTCTTCCATGCATGTCTCTCTTCTGGACTGTTTGATTCCCTTAAGAGGGACGGAATAGAAACAGAAACAGAAGAGTTAGAGATGATTAACTCAGAGAGAGAGAGAGAGGCATAGTGAAATGTTCCCTAAACCTCTACATGGAGGTCAAATGCAGTGATAACTGCCAATTCCTAGTTCTGCTTTTATGTATGCCCTTACAGTCATTGAATACATATAGTGAGTGGTGGTGAACAGGAGCTTTGCAGCATACATATTTGATATCAATAAAGAATAACGTGTGGCACATGCAGCCCCCATGCCCAGTTCTGCCTCCCTGAGAGGAGCTGAAGTCCTTCACCACTGGCCTTGTGCTGCATCGTGTGTCAGCATCGGAAACAGCACAACACTAATTAGGGGACTTGTCACCAAAACTAGTGGTTGAATCATGATTTGCTTGATCATGAAGCGATCATAAGTAAAAAAAATCCACAAGCAAGTCCATTCACAACTGCCTTTTAAAAAGGCAAAGGGTGAAATTCAACGAATGGTCAGCATACTAATAAATAGAAGACCTCATGAGAACTCCCATCGAGCCAGCCCTGCTGGCACTATAGAAACACACTGCACAGTTAAATATCTACGTGGAACAGATTTTTATGAGCCTGAAATAAAAACGGTGTCTTACGTCAGCAATCTGGCTCCTTTATGCTCAGAGCTAAAGTATGCCAACTTCATTAAGCAAATCAGATTGATTCTTACCCATTTCTCATTGTGGAAAGGTTTGATTCCTCTAAAAGGAACTTTCTGTCGGTTTCCAGCCCAAATGCATTACTACTCATGTTATATAAGTGGTTGCTCTCTTCTCAACATTGCTGCCTACAAATGCACCAGGAGGATAAACACCTGGGTGGTAAAAGAACTATTTCAGTTAAGAGACAAGCTCACCTCCAGCCAGGCTGTGTTTACTTATCTGAATAAGTCCAGCTTTTTCGGTCTCTCCATTCAAGAAAGGCTCTCCACTCCTCTCAACATTGAAGTACTTCCTCTCTGTAAGTTCCAGTTGGAGTTCATTTGCATTCAGCATAAAGATAACATAATTTCTGCATTCTCTAACTCTCTGTATCTACTAGACCTGCTCAGCAGATACACCCTGAGACACATGTACCCTTTAATGTCTTTTCCATGGTTTTACCACCTTGATATTTCAGCATTAACCTGCAAACTGCTGTGTTTGACTCCTCCTCAGACATTTCCCACTGATGAGCCTCTACCACATTGCCAGAGTTCATGCCTTCAGTCCTGCATGACCTGAGTATTCTTCCGATTGATTTTATTTCTCATACTGCAATCTTCTAAGCCATCCAACACCTACCTCAGTCATGACAAGCCCAACTTCCTTTACATGGAGAATGTGTCATTACTATTAGAAGCTAATGCTATTCTCAAACCCCCAATATTATGCCAAGTTATAAAATAAAATATCAAACGTGACTAGTTGCTAAAGATATCTTCAAGGAATTCTGTTAAAAACACCCACTGGTGCTGATAATTCATTGTCATTGCTGCTTCTCTGCAAACTCTGTGAGTACTGCAGCCATCTGCATTTCCCTAGTTATAGTGCCAATTTACATTGAAGAACTGTAGGAAATACACTGCACTGTTGATATCTAGTTCTTTCCCGTAAGAAAGCTGCTGAATAACTTAGCAGAATTCTAACCTCAAGTCCAGGTTGCTTTCTTCCCCATTTATCACTCTTTATTCACCCTTTGAAAACTATTTATAACTTACTATTCTATGAGATTAGACCATGGTCTTCTTACTTTTTTACTGCTGCTCTTCAGGTATTTAATTCAAGAAAAAGGATGTTGTGAAGGCATAGGACAATTGCGCATGCAAAACATGAATTCTGCCCTTCTTATTGTAAGAGAACTCATTTATAAGGTAGGAAATCCAGTCACTCAAATGATTAACAGGTACAGTACTTGGGAGACGAATAAAATGGTGAGGACTGGAAGAACTAGTGATGAGTTTTTGACATTTTATGTCTGCTTTCTCAGGAAAACAAGGCTGAAGCCATTATGCTGTCTGACTATGAGTATGAATCTGTGTCCGTCTCAATTTCCTGGCTGTCTAGAAAACCTTTGAATAAGACCCTACCAGTCATTGCAACCTGGCCACACTCTTACTAAAAATTACAGATACACTTCCCCATACTAACCCACAGGAAACTAGGCTTTATTGTTCATCTGCTCATGAAGCTATTTACTTTGAGAAGTAATGAAGTTACACTGCCATCACATAGCTATGAGTGAGGTCATGCTGAAAGCTACACTGAAACACCCCATTTAAGTGGAGAATGCTGTTCTTCAGCTGAATCTAAATTTACTCCTGAGTGTCTTTGAGCTATGAGTTCATACCTCAGTGCTGTGAAGGACATCTGAAAAAGTCAGGCTGGCAATTACTTCCGAGTGAATAATTTATTTAACAAATTTAGATACTTCCCTTTCATGACTTGTGCCCTGTGAGTACAGAAGAACTCCATTTTAATTTGCAATGTTAAAAATTCTGATGCATAATTTCTGAAAATAGTTTTTGATGTGAAAAATGAGGACATTCTTTCAACAGTCCAGTAATCACAGCGACCACAATTATCTCATGATCACTAGGTAACATTCCTTCTTTCTTTGTTGTATCCTTTGCTTGTTTTATTTCAAGACTGCAAAAAGCAGCAGTCTTCTCTTGTTTTATCTTCATGCATGATTTAACACAATGGAGCTAAGCACTCTACATCTCACTGTAATATGAATAATAATTCATGGTATGATCTCTTTAGTCAACACACATCAATCTCAGCTATTATAAAGCTCCTCTAAGACAGGCCGCAAAGCACCTCACGATATCATAATAACATCCATTAGACACAGGAATTCTAAAATTCCCACTTATTGCTATGGAAGAAAGGGCCATGTATAAACTGATTACTTTCGGCATCTGCTGTAATGCTCAACAAGGACAGAATGTTTCCAATCATCTAATCAAGTCAGTGCAGGTCAACAGAGAGGATTAAACACCTCAAAAGGGAAGTTCAGAGTCAGCTACTCTCTCTTCAGTGATGCTTTTGGGGCATTGCAAGTTGTCAGTAGCGTGATGTATCGTTCCAACTGGGAGTTCAGCTGCTGTGGGATGAGTTTTCAGGACTGTACATTCTTCAAAAAATACTCCCTTCCCTTCCTCCCTTCCCTTCTACAACTACCTGAAAGGAGACTGGAGTCAGGTGAGGGTGGGTCTCTTCTCTCAGGCGACCAGCAGTAGGACAAGAGGGCACAGACAAGCTCTGACTGGGGAGGGTTAGGTTGGATATTAGAAAGATATTTTTTTACAGAGAGGGTAATCAGGCACTGGAATGTGCTGCCCAGGGAGGTGGTGGTTTCACCATCCCTGGAGGTTTTCAAGCTGAGACTGGATATGGCACTTAGTGCCATGGTCTAATAACCACGGTAGGGTTGGACTTGATGATCTTGGAGGTCCTTCCCAACCTGGTTGGTTCTATGATTCCCCAATCCACAGAGTTAAGGGGGATGACATAGGGGAAACAGATAAACTAAACCAATGCAGGAAACCTCACAGTAAACCAGAATGAAGGTGGAAATCCAATAAGAAGCTTCATTTTCCTGCATGCTTTGCTGTATATTTCACTACATCTAGCAGGCATGCTGGGTCAGGGATAACACTTGTAGTTGCACTAGAGGTCCATTGTAGGTCCCTTATTTACAACTGAAATAGTCTATTCAATTTTAATCTGTCAAGGCTCAGGAATTATGGGAGGAGTCAAAATATGTTTCCAGAAGCAAACTCTTGGTAAGAATTATAGAGCAGGACTCCACAGGAACATCCTCTGAACCATTCCCAGTGCCAAACTCAGACCTGACTAGAAGCAAAGTCCCAATGCCTGGCTGAAAGAAGCTCTTAGAAGAAGGGTAGGGATTTATTAGGATCTCTAGGAAATTCTGGAAGGGATAGGATAAGCCAAACACCGAAAAGAATCAACCTACGGGTACATTAGGGCATCTAGGATGGGACAAAGCAACAGGCACAGAAAATATGCAGCTGAAGATCATGAACCTTCACTTTGAAACACAACTGAAGACACAAAACCTCCCTTTTATTAATAAGATATAACATAGAATTTTATAAAATTTAGGTAGCAAGCAACAAATATTAGACAATAAGCACAAACCCATTTACAGACCAGGCAGAAAACCTGATATTCAGGCCCGAAATAAATATGTTTGTGTTTCTTTGAAAATGCTAGAAAATTAGCAAATAAGAGAACTACAAATGCCTATACTGAGATAAAAGAAATTTAGGGGAGAAATGTCATCATGTAGCAACATCGCTGCGTGCTTATTCACTGGAAGGTCTGCCAAAGAAAACACAAAGGGGAAAAATCACAGTGGAAGTGGATTCTGCATTTTTAAATTGATGTAAATATGTTGAGCTCAGGTCCCACAGGTAGTTATTAGCATTAATCCCTCTGAAGTCTCCAGTAGTGCCTCCAGAAAGATCTAAGAAAGTGCTAATGAAATATACTCCTTGGGCTTCCTACTGTATAAACGTGGGGACTCATACTATATGTCCAAGGCCTGGCAGTTTCCTGAAGTTATTCCCAAACTAGGTGTTATTTCCAGACTCACAGACAGTATGGCGGTAGGATGAAATTATTTCTTGCCAGACAGAACATGTATACTTCTATTTTCACCAGAACATACCAGATGAAGGCTCCAAAAAAGAGCAATTTGGGGGTTTTGTAATTTGCTTTTTAATGTGGAATATCCCCCTCTTTCCTCCTTTCCTGCAGAAAAAAGTCATTTTGTTAGCTGGTCCTGGCAGCTCCAGTCAGAACCACCTACATGACTCTGCTCTATCCCACATAATTTCATAAGCCATCAACAAAGTGCTGCTCCTCACTTTGTATTGGCAGTGAAGTGCTAATTGCAGTCAGGCAGTGCAAATGTTCTGTCGCTACGGTGGGGAGAAGAGCTCATGGAGGTTTGAGGGCTGACATGGAGAAGAGGGGACAAATGTATTGCTATCTTTCCTGAAGGAAGATTATTATTGCAATCAGTTCTAGCCCATAAGGACATCTTCCCCACACTTCCTGCAACCCAGTGGTCCTGCCAAAGCTGCACACAGTGCTAATGGCTATGTGAAGCACATCAGAGAGCCTAAAAGCATGGTTGTTCCTATGCAAGAGCACAACATAGCCTTTCTCTTCCCTGCTTGATGAAAAGCAAATTTGGGAACAATCTCAGGCAACCCCAGGCCTCCTTCTTCTGAGATTCCCATCCATTCTTCTGACCTTGGCTCAGTACCCAAACTCTCTCAAAGCTCTGCACACAGCTCGGGGGCCACCATGGAGATTGCTTAAGTATAAAAAGCAGCTCAAATTGATCTATGGACTTTGTTTCCCCATGCAAAACAAGAGCTTCATAAGAGAAAATACAATAGCTCCACCTCCAGTTAATGCTCTGTCAGAGGCAATCACCACATGAGATGTCATCATCTTTTTGCATATAATATATATTCATGCCACATGTCTTTAAGGCACTAGGTTAAGGTGCTTAATATTTGAGTACACATTGTTGAGAAAGCAGGTTGGTACTTTAGTACAAACTCTATTTTTAGTCTTAACACAGCTATAACAACCCTAGAATCCTGACCACCCAGCTGTGATTAAATATCATACCTGTACAGTGAACTGCTGTCTAGATTTTAGAGCAGGTACATTTATTTTAAATCTCTGATCAGCATAGTATGCCCTTATTTTCATTCTAGTCTATTAAAACAAAAGTGTCATTCTGCTCCTTTTTCATATTTAACCATGCAAAGGAATTGTTAATGGTGATTTACATTTTTATTGGAATTAGTGGAAGGAGTTATATAAAGTCAATTGGGAGTTTTCATGCCTGTCACATCATTGAAAGTTGCTGGGGCAACTAGGAAAAGTAATTCTGAAGTGTTAAAATATTGTGTAAGGGCAAAGAGGAGTCTTCTAAAGATTTAAGATCTGAAATAGCTAGACACAACATAGAGGTGATGAACACTGGAGAGGGGAACAGAATATAGGAAAAGCATTCTAGTGGCACTACTTGAATATTTTTATTTGCCAGTATCTAGAAAAATGTTTTAAGCCTCAGATGCACCTCAAATATATAAAATTCAATGATTCTATGATTCTATATCTCAGTTGATGCCAGATAACTATGGTTAGACAACTGAGTTCTACTCCTGTGACTATCATGGACATTTCAACAGACATGCCATCCATGCATAGAGGTCTAAACTTGGAAATAAGTTCTACCATAAAGATTTCGTTTGAGTGTTTTACATTTTGAAACAGAATTTGTCACATTAAACACCGTAACATATGGGTCATCTCCAGATTCACATGTCCCACCCTGTTCTGGCTGTTCTCTAACCACCACTAGGCAATCAGAATTCTCCTATCAGTGTTGAAGTCTTACATGCTGTGGGGTGTTTCAAGCGAGCAAAGGAATTTTGCTGTGACTCAGTTATTTTGGGAATAAAGTTCAGTTGCCCAAATACAGCCTCTGGAGTTACTCAGTGCTGTGGGTTATCCTGCTGCTGATTCAGAGCAGCACAATTTCTCTGCCAGTCAGATTTGATATAACACATGTTTCCTGCCTGAAGAAACAGTTTGTTAATGTTCTTATCCACAGTCATTTAACCAAACCTGAATTCTAGCAAAGGCAAATTGCAGTGAGTTAAGAGGATGCACACAGTTAGCTACCACAGTTTCCAATGACTTGCAATAATCCATCATGAAGTGCCAAGTCTGACCATCCCCATCTCCTTGAAAAACACTGAATTGGTCCAGCCCAAATGGCTCCATCTCCTCAGTCTCTGTACTGAGTCTTTCCTCAGCCACTCTCCAGCATGGCAGAAATCCTACAAAAATGCAGACTGTGAGAAAAACACTGTGCGTGGCTGGGAAATTCATGGCTGTCACGTCAGAGACAGTCTCTGCAGTAAGCTGGAGCTGCTGTTGCTTTCTGCTACCAATGGACTGAAAACTGAGCGCACAGCTGTTGTGTATTATTGCAGTTTTTACAGCCAAAAGCTTTTCCTTTGCTCTTCCACTTAGTCCTCTTGTTTGTGTCAGCCAACTTTTATGTCTCATCCGTTGAGAAAAACAAAAAAAAAGCATCTCAGTGTAGGCACAACCATGTACTTTGTATTTGTACAACTGTCATGACTGTAGATGAGATGTCTGAACACTAACTCTGTTTATACACCAGTTATTATTGGTGGTTGCTCCAGGCACTGTCCAATGACAAGTATTTCCCATCAGCAGTGTTCTGAGGTGAGCAAAAAAGCCAACAGCATCCTGGCTTGTATCAGCAATAGCACAGCCAGCAGGACTAGGGCAGTGATCATCCCCCTGTATTTGGAATTGGTGAGGCTGAACCTCAAATCCAGTGCTCAGTTCTGGGCCACTCACAGCGACATTCTCTGGACTCTCATGTCCAGAGAATGGCAACCACGCTGGCAAAGGGTGTGGAGTGTAAGTCATATGAGGAGCAGCTGTGGGAGCTGTTGGTGTTTAGCCTGGAGAAAACTAGTGACATTATCACTCTCTACAACTACATGAAAGGAGGATGTAGTGAGGTAGAGAGAAGAGATTCAGTCTCTTCTCCAGAGTAACAAGTGATAAGGCACGAGGAATGGGCTCAAATTGTGTCAGAGGAGTTTTAGATTGGATATTAGGAAAACTTTCTTCCCTGAAAGAGTTGTCAAGCGTTGGAAGAGGTTGTTGAGTCACCATCCCTGGTGATATTTAAAAAATGTGTAGATGTGGCACAAGGGGATGTGGTCTAGTGGTGGGCTTGGCACTGCTGGGTTAACAGTTGGACTTGATGTTCTTAAAGGTCTTTTCCAACCTAAGCCATTCTATGACTTTACATATTAATGAACACTGAACAAACTTCAAGGACAGGAAAAAGGACTTTAAACACTAGCTCTACTTTTTTATAGTTGCTCTACCTAATCTGTCCTCCTTTGCTCTGAAATATTTAAAATACAAGGCAGCTCCAGTGCTGGAGGGAGGGTGACATTTGTGAAAGGAGTCCTCTCATTTTCTCATTCTCTTGCAGATGTTCAGGTCAGATACATAACCCAGAATGCTAGGGGGAGTTGGGAGGCCAAAACCAATCAAAAAAAGTAGTAAAACACTCTGATTTTTCAGTTGCAAGATATCAATCACAGTAAGATACTGGCCCACTCTTACTCACTTGGCAGAAGCTTTTCCCCTAGTGTGTCTGCATTACAGGCAAATGGTTGGTAATGATTTGTGTGCATGCAACACTTCTAAGTAATTAAAACAAACCTCTGTCTGCTGCAGAATGCAAATGTGCCAACAGACTAACCCAACCAAGCCAACTTTGTCTAGGCTCAGTAAATTCACTCTGGTGAATATTCCCCTGTAATGGTCAATTGCAAGGGGACAGCTCTAGGAAACCATCTGGAAATCCATTTCTTTAAGGACAAGTAACTCCAGCTGAGATAACACTGTGTGTTGCCTACTGTATCTTGAGTGCTCGAAACATGGGGCATACAAATGAGTTTTATACTTATTTTATAGACCAGTTATTGCCAGCAAGGGAAATGGAAATAGCAGCATGAATTGACATGGCAGCAGTATCTTATACATAGCTATTCAATCTCTTCATCTCTAAAATGACAAAATTACCAAATTTTCTTCACTGAAAGAAAGAGTGACAGAGTTGAGATGTCACTTGTAATGGTCAGAACTTGAAGTTTGTGGGTTTTAAGCTTTTTGGTCAGAATACCCCCACTTCTACCATGAGGGATTGTAACATTTCAGCTAGGACTACATAAAGTTTGTGACAAGGTGAGGGGAACCATAGAAGGCTTCTGCCTTCTGGCACAAAAGGCAAACCACTTCCACTGCCATCTGCCTTGGGAGACAGTAACAGCTGATATCATGATTTCAGCCATTGCCTGGAGATACCAGTAGTTCTTCCATTTGAGTAGTTTGGATAAAGTCAGCATCAGAGGTAGGAAGACACAATATTTCCCAGGTGAAGAGTGTGACCTCTGGAAGAAGTGAAAAGATAAAGGGGGTGTGTGTGTGCATGTGCTTGTGTGACAGGTATTTTCGGAGCAACTTTGAACAGGCTTTTGGTCACAGCTAAGAAAAGAATACTCACAGACAAACAACTCCCCACAGAAATGAAATAGAAAGCTTTCATCTGCATGGCATGGCAGGAACAATACAATGTTTAATGATCTTTGCTAAGAATCATTGCTCCTTTACATAAGAAAGAAAGGTTTTCATTTTCTGTGGTAGTTGTCTTTTTGCCCAATTTGGCATGCTTTTGAAATTGTTCATTCATGTGTCTCACAAGCTTTGATGTCCTTGTGGTTTGGAGGAAATTGCAAATCACTGTTGTAAGTGCACTTTCTGTATTATAGTAATTGCCTCTAATAGGGCAGAGGAAAGAGACCTCAATCCATCCCACTACTACCAGTTGGATGCCAGTGCCAGCAGGAGATGCCCAGAGACTGGAGAGGAATCACAGGCCAGAAGAAGAGCCCCTGAAGGACAGCACAAAGGAATTCCAGTCACTTCAGCCAATAATTCAGTATGAGGAATAAACAAGAGGAGTTAGAGACCAGAAAGATCATGCAGATGAGACACTCTATAGATAGATAGGAGCAGCCTCAGGTTCACAAGATCTGATCCTCATGGGGAGCTTCAAGCACCCTGATATCTGTTAGAGGGACAAACAGAGCAGGGAATACACAATGCAGGAGGTTCCAGGAATGCATTGGAGGGGCTGATGGGGAATGTGAAGCTCAAGGGCAACCTTGGCTGCAGTGATGCCAAAATGGTGGAGTTCAAGATCCTTAGGACAGCACAGAGTGTGCACAGCAAGCTCACTACCAAGAATTCAGAAGAGCAGACTTTGGCCTTTTCAGGGATCTGCTTAGTAGAATATCGTGGGATAAAGCCCTGGAGGAAAGAGGGGCCCAAGAAAGCTGGTTAACATTTAAGGATGACATCCCCCAACCTTAGAAGCAACACACCTCGTTGAAGAGGAGGTCAGGCAAAAATGCCAGGATACCTGCATGGATGAACAAGGAGCTCCTGGACAAACTTAAACAGGTAGCCTATAGAGGTTGAAGTGAGGACAGGAAACTCCAAGTAACCAGAGATTAGGTTAGGAAAGTTAATGCCCTTATAGAAATAATTCTGGCCATGGATGTCAAGGGCAAGAAGAATCACAGAATCATCGTAGAGGGTTTTGAGTTGGCATGGACTTTAAAAAACATTTAGTTCCAACTCCTCTGCCATGGACAGGGGGATCGTCCACTACATCAGGTTGCTCAAAGCCCCACCCAGCCTGACCTTGAACAATTTTCAGGGCAACCTGTTCCAGTTCCTCACCACCCTCACAGGAAAGAATGTCTTTCTAATGTCCAATGTAAACCTACTCTCCTTCAGCTTAAAGCCATCGCCTCTGGTTTTATCACTACATGCCCTTTCC
Source organism: Acanthisitta chloris (assembly GCF_000695815.1). Taxonomy (NCBI): domain Eukaryota; kingdom Metazoa; phylum Chordata; class Aves; order Passeriformes; family Acanthisittidae; genus Acanthisitta; species Acanthisitta chloris. The sequence goes on along the minus strand of NW_008687741.1, from coordinate 35,067 downwards.
AGGCATCTTGCAGACCCCCTTCAGGTATCAAAAAGAAGCTGGAACTAGATTTTCTTTAAGGTCCCTTCCAATGCAACCCATTCTATGATTCTATGAATACACCAGAGGCCAAAGTGCAGAATTTTGCAAAACTCAGCACTCAGAATAACATAAACAAGTGTGGGTTTATAGTGAATGTGCTAGAGGACAGTTGGTTGGTCAGTTTGTTGATGAAAAACTCTACATGAACCATAATGTGCACTCACAGCGCAGAAAGCCAATGGAATCCTAGGCTGTGCCAAAAGGAGTATGGCCAGCAGGTTGAAGGAGGTGGTTCTCCACCTCTACTCTGTGAGTCCCCACCTGGAGTAGTGCATACAGTTCTTGTGTTCCCAACATAAGAAGGACCTGGAACTGTTGGAGCAAGTTCAGCGGAGGGCCTCAAAGCTGATAAGAGGAATGGAGCACCTCCCTTACAAAAACAGTCTGAGAAGTATGGGCTGTTCAGCCTGGAGAAGAGAAGGTTGTGTGAAGATCCCATAGCAACCTCCGAGTATCTGAAGGGGCTCCAGGGAAGCTGGAGAGAGACTCTTTGTTAAGGACTGCAGTCATAGGACAAGGAGTAATGGATATAAATTGAAAGAGGGGAAATTTAGATTAGCTATTAAGAAGAAATTTTTTAATGTGAGGGTGGTAAGACACTGGAGCAGGTTGCCCAGGGAGAGTGTGGATGCCCCAACCCTGTCAGTGTTCAAAGCCAGGTTGGATAAAACCTTGAGCAACCTGTTCTAGTGGGAGGTGTCCTTGCCCAGTGCTGATGGGGGCTAGACTAGATGGTCTGTAAGGTCCATTCCAACCCTTAACATATTATAATAGTGTGGTCCAAAACTTAATTCATTAAAACATGTACATAGGTTTCCATTTCTCTTCAGATCAAATGCATTGAAAAATTAGGTAGCAACAGCTTTGTAGCTTTTAGTAACATTGACAGAAATTTGGAAGAGAATGATTTTCATAACCTTAGATGAAATAGTCACCTTGTAAGGTCCATTCCAACCCTTAACATATTATAATAGTGTGGTCCAAAACTTAATTCATTAAAACATGTACATAGGTTTCCATTTCTCTTCAGATCAAATGCATTGAAAAATTAGGTAGCAACAGCTTTGTAGCTTTTAGTAACATTGACAGAAATTTGGAAGAGAATGATTTTCATAACCTTAGATGAAATAGTCACCTTTCAACTCTTCCAACACACATCTTCAACAGGAGTTCTCTGAGGCACACACTGTCATTATCAACTCAATTCTATTGCCAAGGAAATAATTTGCAAATGAAATTTATATGCTGAATAGTTATCAAGGTTATTATAAAACTACAGGAATTAGGCTAAATCACTGCCCTTATTTTCCCCTCTGTAGAAGAATTTCTCACATCTCTTTCTATATCTCCCCAGTTATTCACACGTTTTCCCTTAGATATGGCAAGATTCATTTCAACTAACTAACTAACATTTTAGATACTAAAAATCTAGATTTTTATATGTAAGATTGCCTTTCATGTTCTTGCTATTTCCTATAAAGAAGGACTTAGAAAAAGATAATTCACTTCACAAGATAATTCATAGAATCATAGAATTACAAAATCACAGAATAGTTGGGGTTGGAAAAGACCTCAGAGATCATCTAGTCCAACCCCTTGCTAGGCAGGTTCACCTAGACCAAGTTGCACATCCCCTGGTTTTATATGTTTCTGTTTTGGTGGGATGAATCACCCTTTGAAATTGTTGACTCCTCTTGTCTACAGGGTGAACATAAAAGATTCTCTTAAATCATACATCTGTCTCCTTAATGGGTAAATTAATTCCAGTCTCTGGCTTTCTCTTTATTCAGGTCCCAACACTATGTGCTGCTTGGCTTATTCCCTCTTCTTTCCACCAATTATCTATCCACTTAAGAACTGATCTTCTGGGTAATCGGTTCCAGCCCTCAATCCTCACAGGAAGCCATGTCATATCATCCCAGTCATGCATTTATCAAACTCCCTCTTAAAAGTAGTTATGTGATCAGTACCCACTACTCAAAGTGAACAGCTGATCTGTATTAATATCCTTCCTCCAAGGCTTCTTCCAGTTCCCTGCCTAACCATATTTATGATCAATTTATACTTCATTTGTCCTTTGACTTCTATCTCTTCCTGGAATTTACCTGCTTGTAGATATTTATAAGCAATAATTACATCCTCTGCTGGTTTTAATTCTGTGAGTCTGAAAAAAATGAAGCTCTTAGACAGTCAGGTTTTTTAACACAGTTTTTCTATTCTTCTATTCAAGTAACCATATTTAAATTTTAATACCTCCCTTGAATAATGTTTATGAGAGATGTAAATTGTATTCCAGGTCTGTTACAATGGCACTAAAATTTCCCTCTTTATATGGAGAAATACCACCAAAAACATCCCAGAGTGTTTTCTTCTGACAGCCTCGCACTGGTGGATCATAGGCATTGTGAGCCACTGAATGTGTCTGTACCTTTCATCTCTTGTTTTCTGCTGAGAAGACTTGGTTTTATAAGACCTTCAAAACTTCTAAATCTTCCTGCAAATTTCATTCTATGGTAGTTTTTCCTGTCTTCATGGCCAGAAATTCCTTTTATATTTTAACTCCTCTTCTACCTTGATAATGAATCCCAAATTTATTTTTGTCATCACTTACTTCTGCTGATATGATCTTATTGTTCTGCTAGTATCTTTAGTGAAAACAGCTGATGAAATGAACTGCAAAAATTAGCTTTGAATAGCTACAGAAATGATCTTCCTAATCTGATGTTCCTCTTTTAATTATAAACTATAGTTTTTCATTACAAGCTATAAAGTTCTCAAATTCCATTGCAGTAGTTTCCTAGATCTATTAGTTCCTTTGCAAGTCTTTACCTCTTCTTCATAGTTTTCTGTGCAGAATTCTCAAATGTCTTACTGAAGAGTTTCACTTCTGGAAAGAATTAGGGCTTTAAGACTACCCAACTATGTTTACTTTATAGATAAAATCATAGAAAAGTTTTTGCAAAATTCTATGTTAATTATACACTGAATTTTTATGACATTAACTTTAATGTGGAGCCTATAGCCACTTTGAAAAGGTATCTGGATTTTTCACATGATATTCTAGTGGAAAGAGCCCATATATGTGACATACAAACTGTTTTTTCCCATGTGTGACATACCCCGATTCATTTAGTTAAGCAGAAGGTTTTGAAATGTTGCTCTGTTCTGGTGACAAGAACAAGAGACAATGACTAAATTTTTCACTAGTCATATGAAATAATTTACTAATCATCTAAAAGAAGACTGGATATACATCTTTTGGAGCCATATAGTAACAGTCTGCTAACCTAGATCCACACACCTGCTGACATTCTTTCCTCATTTTCACCACAAGAATTTCTGACCAAAAAAGAACTACCTTCACTTTAATTTCTGGTGTACTCAACATAAGAAGGACATGGAACTGTTGGAGCAAGTTCAGAGGAGGCCATGAAGTTGGTAAGAGGAATGGAGCACCTCCCCTATGAAGACAGGCCGAGTAAGTTTGGGCTGTTCAGCCTGGAGAAGAGAAGGTTGTGTGGACACCCCATAGCAACCTCCGAGTATCTGAAGGGGCTCCAGGGAAGCTGCAGAGGGACTCTTTGTTAAGGACTGCAGTGATAGGACAAGCAGTAATGGATATAAATGGAGAGAGGGAAAATTTAGATTCGATATTAGGAAGAATGTTTTTAGTGTGAGGGTGGTAAGACACTGGAGCAGGTTGCCCAGGGAGAGTGTGGATGCCCCAATCCTGTCAGTGTTCAAGGCCAGATTGGATTAAGCCTTGAGCAACCTGATCTAGTGAGGAGGTGTCCCTGCCCAGGGCAGGGAGGGTTGAGACTAGAATATCTATAAGGTCCGTTCCAGCCCTTAAATTCTATGATTCTATGACTTATCTACAATCTTACTATTGCCTCCATTTATCAAAAATCAGTTGTTTCTGGAGTCTACTCATTATTAATATCTCTCGACCAATTTAAATCTCATACTTCTCTTATTAATTTTAAATAATAAGAATTGAGGCAAACCTTTCAGGTCTTTTGTACAGAAGAGGCTTCCTTTGTCTATTGAGCAAAGGCTGCTAAATTCTCCCCTGCAAAAATAGGTCATATAGGTAATCTAGTCTTGTTAACAACTTTATATGAGCACTGTCCTAGCTGGTCTACAGAAAATAACATATCACAGAATCATGGGATAATTTGGGTTGGAAGGGACCTCTGGAGGTCCCTAAACCAGCCTCAAACTCAAAGATGGTTGGAGTACACCAGGCTATTCAGAGTCAAGTCAAGTTTTGAATGTCTCTAAGCATCTTTTACCTATCATGACCACAAGATCTGTGAGATGCCCTATTCAGTGGATCTCAAATAAAAGTACAACCATTAGGTAAAAAAAACCTCCAAACAAATCAAAAACCAAAACCCAAGAATAAAAACCACATTTGTAGAATTTTTGAGAATGCTAGGACAGAGTGCTCTGTCTAGGTACCTAAATATGAGAAATACATATGTACATGTCATGTGTATATGTATATAAAAAATTAAGAAAGATAGATAATTCAGTGCTAAACATGAGGAAGGAAAAATAGAATCACTGCTACTCTGCACCTAAAACACATTTTGCAAATTCTATTGAGTTAAAGGATATATGCCACAGAAAACACTTGCTAGATGTGCATGTGCCAGAACTGTGAATCTCTCTCCCTTGTGCTGCTTTAAGTATGGGCTTTTTTATGATCTATCATTTTTTTAAGTCTTCATTTTACCTTTCATTAAACATTACAGAATGTGTCTCATCAGATAGCTTTTCATGGCAGCATTTCAAGCTCAGTAACTGAGGAGGCTTTTTTCTGCATCTGAACATGATTTTCATTTTTCTTTTAATGAACTATTTTTATAGTGCAAGTGCATAAACAAATAAAAAAGTGAGTGGGCAAAGATGCTTAAGGTGCTTTCATAGGAACAAGCTTAATTAATATCCAGCTTTCAAGAGGAGCAATTTAGAACCTGTATAAATGTTTTATTTGCAGACATTAAAAAGAAGCTATAGGGAAATTAGCAAGACCTTGGTGCTAGTTTGAAGTCTATTGCATCAGTTTGAAATCAAGCTTTCCATCAAATACTTCTTCCATGCAGCTGTTCAAGGGGAAGTTCACCAAAGTTTTAGCAGGAACAGAACCAGAGCTGTACAATTCAAGTCAGAAGATGAGTGGTTCAGTAAGCAGTTTTGGCTGATCATTGGGAGTTATTAGACCATAGTGGCTCTGAGTTTTGGACTTGGTTCTCAAGTCTTACCCTTACATGAGGCAGTCATAAAATCACTTGGTTTTGCAACTACAGCAACAATGAAAAGAAAATACTCAAACCCAGCTACAAAATCTGTCTTAGTTTAGAGCTGATAATCTCATGTCCCTCTGCTGTGGCACGATGTACTGTCTTTTAAGCAAGTGTCTTGCCTTCTTCATTGTGAGCAGACAGAGTAAGGAGGAGATCTACAGTTTCTGCCATATTATAATCTTGACTGAGGCTGAGTTGAGTCCTTCTGTGGCTAACAAAGACTGATGTGACCTTCTCCTGCATATCCCAACATGAATGTTTGTTAACAGACCTGCAGACCTTTAGCATCCAAAGGAGGGCTATGAAGATGGTGAAGGCTTTAGAGGGGAAGCCATATGAGAAGCATCTGAGGTCACTTGGTTTATTCAGGCTGGAGAAGAGGAGACTGAGGGTAGCCTTCATAGCACTCTACAGCTTCCTCATGAGGGGTAGCAGAGGGGTAGACATTAGTCTCTTCTTTCTGGTGTCCAGTGATAGGGATCCAAGGAGTCCTATCATGGCAGTGACAATTTAGGTTAGATACTAGGGAAAGGTTCTTTACCCACAGGGTGGTTTGGCACTGGAACACGTTCCTCGTGGAAGTGGTCATGGCACCAAGCCTGACAGAGTTCAAAAAGCATTTCATCACTGCTCTCAGGCACATGGTGTGAGTCATGGGGTTGTCCTGTGCAGGGCCAGGAGTGGGAATTGATGATCCTTATAGGTCCCTTCCAGCTCAGGATAGTCTATGATTCTACAGTTCTGTAATCCCTAGTCCAAAGAAACAAGTTTGAAAAGGAAGCATTTTTTTGCTTTGTTTTGCTGAATTTCTCTGCTGTCAGCACCTGTGTCAACTAAAACACATTCCTCTCTCTTAATAACAAGGGTATCTTTGAGTAACTTCAAGTCCCATTTCTTTAATTATGCTGTGGTGAAGGAGATTCATTAGTACTCAAAAGAGCAGATTTGACTGTGCTGTGGTCCTTAGCTTTTCTCTCCAAGCACTGTTCATCATCCAGAACCATCATTCCACTAAATCATCAGTTTCTGTTATACATAAGCTACTTCTACTTGGCATCAGAATATCTAATTTTTTTCCAGTAACTAAAAATTTAACTGATCAAATGAAAACACTAAGACATTCCAATTATTTGAAAAGAATAACCAAAGATGCCTATAAATCTGTGCTGTACCAGTCAAATCATGATGCATGTTGACTTCTAAGATATGACCGCATTAGCTTATATAGGAAGAAAATATTTTCAAGCTTAATTACTGATGCTTTTTAACAAACTTGGCAGTAAATCCAATTTTAACAATAGCTAACTGCACAGTCATTAATTCTGGAACTTAAGCCAAGTGTAGTCTTCCATACTGAGGACATCTGTGATTGTCTCCTTTGGAATTTGTTCCCTGTGCATCTTATATAAGTGCATCAGAAATATTCCAACTCTGATCCCTTTGTTTTGTTTACAGCACATGAGAAAGCAGGCTTGGAAACATGTCAACTGAAGTTTAGAGGGAACAGAGAAGGAGAAAAAAAATACATTTTAAAAATATTTCTGATTAACTTGTTTCATTAAAAAAAACAAAGGCTACAAAAAAGAATAATCATTGTAGTCTTCACTCGTACATGCATAAAAGACAGAAAGATGCAGAATGTAGTCAGACCAAAAAAGCACCTAAGAAAGATTAGATTATTGTTGGATACTGAGGTTTGCACAGAGCAGTGGGAGTCTTCATTCTCTGCTCCTTGCAGATAAAAGTAGCCCTTTCCAAAAATTGTGCTTCTTCCCCAAAGTTACACAAATCCTCTTCCACTTCCAAGGAAACCACCCCCAGCTCACAGCTTCCTTGAACACAGCCCAGATCCTCAGTTATGTATGTCAGTACATACTGATCTATTTGGATATTTTAGTCCTGAAAAAGAAGAGCATTCTCTGATTTCATGCTGGCTCACCTTGCCCTCATCACGCATGGCTTAATGGTGAAGCAAAGGAATATTTTTAGATACTGAGGAAATGAATAGTGAAAGAAGATACAGGATTTCCACACTATTCCTTCCTGAGTTAATGCCTAAATGCTTCTCAGAAGCCTGCATAGATCAAGGTTTTCCACTTACACTTCTGCTTTTATATCTTCTGTTTACTAGAGTATATATAGTTATTGCCACCAAAAAAAGTGCAAGGCATCTAACTTCAAACAGCTCCCTTAAATGATGCTGACAGTGTACTTTACTTGCAAAAACCACAAAGCGGAACAAATAAAAAAAGCTGTTGTAAGACTAGCTAAAGAGGTTCAGGTACTTGCCATAATCATTTTGCAGCTGGAGAGAAGCCTGAAAGAACATTAAAGTTTCACAGCAGAGATGTGATGTGGAGTTGATCATGTCAAAAGGTTAAAAATGGGTTTTTTTTGGTTATACTCCTTGAGAGTAGGCTGTGAGATATGCATAAATCATTCATATTCTATTCAAAGAGAGCTCTGATTCACTTTTTGAGAATTTCAACAGATTGCCATACCAAAGCACACTTTCTGTCCAGCTTCCACTCTTCAGCTATGCATCTTCTTTACTCTCTATCATCCTCTTCAATACAATCTCTGCATCTTTTTCGAAAGCTCAGCACTTTGCAACTCTCGTTTTCTGGCACTATCAATTCTTTCTTCTTTTCAAGTAACTGTCAAAACATACTTCTTCACTTCTGAAAGCCTTTCCCTTTTTTTATGATATCAATTCTACACAAACTGCTTTTTGTAATGGAGTGCAAAAGTACTGCATAAATGAGATTCTTTTAATAACTGAGCAATTTTAAAATTCTTCAAACAAACATATGCTCGATGTTCCAGATTATTGACATTATGAAATTGCTATGTCAAAAGCATTCATGCAATTTATGAATGAAACAAAATGAATGAAAACTAATGAAAATTAACAAAACTAGATTACACCATGATAAGCCTTAAGAAAATTATATTTTCAAATATTTAAAAAATCATATTTTAAATTGAATTAGATTAGAACTTTGAGAAGGTACCATCCAAAAGAAATTCAGAGAATGATGTTGGGAATTGAGGAACTCATTTCCTGTTCTGGCATTCTGTGGAGCAGAATTTGGGGGAAATTTGGATCTGGTAAGCCTAATCTTTACTTTATTCTCAACCTAACTTAAGTGAACTGAGTGAAAACACCCACAGGTTTTATTTTTGTTAGACTTTGTGTCTTCAAGCACATTCTCTTATAAAGATTATACATTTCTGTGGCATCATGTACTGCAATAATAAAAAATGCTAGTGTTGTACATGGGCATAATATGAATGCAGAGAGAAATCCTACCATATAAAGTGTCTGCCATTATTCATACTGAACATTGAAGTTATTTCTAGTGTAGGTCAGGCCTAGCTGTTTTAATATTTTACTGCATATGTTTGACTGAGTAAAATATTCAGGGATATATTTCAGAATAATCAAATCTAATTTAGATTCTAATTTAGAGCTCTTCTATTCAACAGGTTGAACTCTTCTTCTGCTTACTTGTGAATTGGAGAACTGCTTCCCAGTCTGGAAAACATTTCTGAATGTTAAACAGATTGCACTGAAGAAATAGTACTCATTATTTTCCTGTGAATCTATCTCAGGCATCCAAGCAGGTTGCAAAGAACCAGACCACGTGAGCTAACACATATGATGAATAGTGATGATTTGAAGGGAAGAGTTTGCAAACAGTGCACAGATTGAAAGTTTTCATCAACAGTATTTTGCGAAAGCTTATAAATAACACAGATATTCATGAAAGTCAGGAAACATTTCTGAATTAAAATGACTTATTCACATGAAGGTTTTGGCTGGCATTTCATTCATAGTTGGTTGTACCCTTAACTTTGCTGAATCTCTGTTTCTCTAGACAGGTGCTCAGTGTGGTGACTAAATGCTGCAAATTCATGCCAAAAGGTTAAGTCC
>NW_008687741.1:21515-25713 GCF_000695815.1 Acanthisitta chloris | reverse complement strand
ATGATTGTACAATGCACAATAACCCATCATCTGGTATCTAACACCACATTTCTTGCCATAGAAAGCACATGGACTTTCTAAGCTCCAACAAAAGGAAACAAACCAGAGGAACATTCAGTGTACATGATAGATTTGTGTACCCTGGCCTTTCATAGAATCTTAGAATCATAGAATAGTAGGATCATAGAAACATAAAGGATAGAAAAGACCTCCAAGATCATCCAGTCCAACCTTTGTCCAAACATCACCTTGTCAACAAGACCACAGCAGTAAGTGCCATGTCCAGGACATTTCTTGAACACTTCCAGGAATGGTGACTCCACCACTTCGATGGACAATCCATTCCAATGACTGATAACCTTCTCAGGGAATAAATTCTTCCTGATGTTCAACCTCCCCTGGTACAGCTCGAGGCCATTTCCTCTTGTCTTGTTGCTAGTCATCTGAGAGAAGAGTCCAACCCCCACCTGCCAACAACCTCCTGTCAGGTATTTGTAGAGACTGATAAATCTACATGAATTTGAAAGCAATGCCAGGTGCCAGCCATGGCAACACTGCAACAGGCAGCAATTCTGAGAACATACAAGTCCCCTTTAATTTTAGGTATTGCTCTGTTACTTGAAACAGACCATGGAGGTTGAAAAATAGATGAATGAAGGCAAACAACAACCTGAGATACCACAGGATATAAATGGTGGTATCTCTTTCATGCTAAATTTTGCTGCACTCTTGCCCAGACCCAATGCTGAAGAGACAGGATCAGGCCAATGTGCCAACTCTAGCATCACGGACATGCTGGGAAGCAATCAGGCACTGTGTGAATGCTGCAGCAAACAGCTTGTTTCAGCAGTTTCCAGCTTGACTTTCATTTCAAGGTGAAAGCAATGAATTGGGCTCCATCAGAACTGACTTCAGTTTGGTCTTACAATGATGTGGGGACTGATGGGATGATGGGAGTGTTAACAGTAAAACTGATAAAGCATTCAAGGACTTTTAACATTGTCAGAGCTTGCATCTAGAGCCCCAATTATTTCTTATTGAAAAGCTGATCAGAAAATCCTCTGAATTTTAATTAGATTTTGATGATATCACAGACTGCAAATGTGTCCTGTCAATTGTGCAGACCTGTGATGGATATACTCAACCCTCTTAACTAAACAAGGTAATTGGTACAGGCTCCAGAGGAGGTAAAGCCTGAGCCACAGCCAGGCCAATAACTCCCCCAGGAAACCCACAAAGAAACAGAGTGACCCAGTGAGTATCGATGCATATGAGCTTAGAGAACTGACCATGCAATTAATACATGGATAGTAAGTGATTTGCACTCTTCATTTTTCAAGGAGCAAAGGAAGTTGTGGGTACAAGAAGTCTCATGGATACCTTTCCATTGTATGCAATTTGATTAGGAGCCAACCACTTTATTCCATAAATACGACAGCCCTAGTGAGCTTTCTTTGAGCTCACCCTGCTTGGTGGTGTGGCTGCATGGCTGTGGTCTCCCCTTGAGCTTGGATGCCTCTCAATGCTGCTTCTGGAGACAGAGAGACATTTTAGAAATGAAGGATCTTTGGGTAAGTCCAACCTGAGCTTTCCCTAAATTGCAATAGGACTACAGTCCAGGTGGAGAGAACCTTTATTTGAAATAGATCCTCAGTAATTGAGAGATAACATGCTGAATTAATAGCAATGAAATCCATGTAGCTGATTCCCTTAAACATACATCAGAATCTGTGACAATGCCTAAATATTTATTATGGGGGTTTTTTACAGGTTTTTGGTGTTTTTTAAAAGTCTGATCTACCTCTGACTGACACAGTATTCAAGTTGGATGAAATGAAGGAGTTCTCCAGGAAGATATGAATAATCCTCCTGCCTTCTCTTATTGTACAAGATCAGCAACTATTTCTGCTGCTCCTCACTCAAAATGATGCCAAGAAACTACATTCATCCTCTGCAATGGGCATTTGGTAGAAATAGAAAATGGGACTCTCCTCAAACATGATAGCAAAATAGATTCAATTGCCAATGTGTCTATCTGGGCTGGGAATATCCACAATGAAACAAAAGTATTAAGCATTTTATCCATGCTAATTTGCCTTACTAAATTTCTGTTATATTTTTGCCTGGATAAAATATTTGCTTATGCAATCTCTGTGGTGTGAGAAGGAGATCAAAGAGCGAAGACCCATGTCAAGGTTATGTCTCAAATTCAACTAGCAGGAAAATTTTTGACCTCCCATGTGAAGCACTGTACATTATCACTCATTAATTTCTTCTCAAAGGCAGTAAATCAGCTCTGAAAAATCTCAAAGTTTTAATCAATGTATGGAATTTACCTAAAGAAACCTAAAGTCAGTGTCAAAGCTAGGACAAGAACATGGAAACACACGTGTGAAAAAATTACCAGAACTTCTTTTAGCACAAACTTGCCATAAAAAAATTTTCAGAGAACTCTACAGGCAATTTTGAATGGATTAACATCTCTGCAGACTGGGGCACAAAAAATGCAACAAGGTTGCCATAACATTGCCTTAATGCAGTTTATAGACCTGGTTATGGTGCTTTCTCTCTGCATGTATGTTTATTTACCTCATGGTTATTTTTTATTACTGTTGGCCTCATGTTCTTGAGGCTTCAAATCATTATTTATGAGATGCTTTTCAATTTAAAGTGAAAATTTGCAGACTAAATTATACACTTGATGAATACCTCCTGCTTCCAGAAAGATGTTCAAAATGTGTTTGTGTGTGTGTATATATATATATATATATGTATGCCTGTATGTATGTATGTATATACACATTTCCAGGTGGTAGGAATTAACCTGGCCTTTGCTAAACTGGTTTATTTAAAATGCATAAAACATCACAGAAGCTCAGGAGTGAGCAACCTAATGAATGTGATGCTATATGCTCAGTTTCATCCTTCATCAATATTTATTTGCTTTCTCTACCCCTCCTTTTCAGACTAAAAGAGTTTTAAAAGTCTTGTTTAATTTCAGATTACTCTGAACCAAACTCCCACACCAAATGAAAATCTCTTTCCTGCATCTACCTCCAAAGTTTTGCATGTCACTTCCCTTCTTTGCACAGATGAAACTCAGTGAACTCTTTGTTGAAGACCATCTAGTAATACCAATTTAGCTCACAGAGTGGCTGCAATAAATTAAGCCTTCAGTTGTTGTGCCAAAGGATCCATCAGGAATTGTTTTTTTAATTTTGTCACTATGGAAATACCTGAACTTCTCCCCCTGAATTAGCACACTTCACACCGCAGTCATTTCTTGTGTAGGTGAAATCTTCTGATCTTCACCACCAGTGACCTGCCTAGACCTGTCCTGTTCTCTTCTCATCTACTTTGGGCATAACCACCTCCTCTGTGTTTATAAACAAGACATCCTTCAGGCTGAGCAGGTTGCATTGATACAACTGCACTCGGATTTTCCAATTGCTAATGCTGCTTCATGCTAGTTCTATGCATTTATGATGATTTACATATCCCTGGAACCTGAATGGAAACTTACAGTCCACAGTGATTGGCTTGTTTTTTCACATCATTGCCACTGATTTTGGGGTCCACAGTGAAATTCCTTCCATCATAGTTTTCCATCAAGTTAGAAGAGTAATTTTTATATGCTCAGTCCTATGTGGGTTGTGGCATTTGGGAACTGAAGCTTCAGCTAGTTTCTCCACAAACATTTACACAAGGGCTGATGTCTACCAGCCTTGATTCATGTGACCACCTATGGCTCTGGGCTAAATGCTGGGCTGAATCCAGGTTTTCAGACACATCAGCTGGTAGAAAACACTATGCTAAAAAGCTTCAGTGAGACTGATACCATCTAAATCAGACCAGTGCTTTCCAGACTGATGTTGGGAGGATGATGTCTCTCATTTCCTTACCCAGTGCTCAGGGAGGACCTTAACAACCACTGTTTCCCTCTTCTTCTGAAAGCACACTGGGAACTTCTGAAGCTGAGAAACTTGGAGCATAAGTCATGCCCCAAACAAGATATCCACTCAAAGAGATAGGAGTTCTTCCAAGCAGCAATTAAATAGCCCCTTTAGTCCATAAAATGGCATTTCCCTTGTATTTGGCTTATATTATAATTTTTTGGTGTTGTTGTTTTGGGTTATATTTTTCTCGTAGTTTCAGTCTGTAATAAAATATCCTGTCCTGGAAAAGGCTTCCCCAAGAG
>NW_008687741.1:0-21492 GCF_000695815.1 Acanthisitta chloris | reverse complement strand
CTTTCCCCATTCAGTGACCTGGAGCATTCAGCAATATGGAACATTAACATTTGCCACCATTATCAGCACATTTATTAATTAACTTTTCTGACACGGTTACCTAAGGGTTAGAGCCACCTTGTAATGAAGGTGTCAGTTCTTACATTATGGAGAGCAATGACAGACCCTTTTGAACATCTGTTTCTGGAAAAGAAGGACAGTTTGACAGACCTTCACTCCCAGTAGCTTCTATAAAAGGAGAGGTCACCCAGAGTCTGTCAAGGAACCAGCTGAAATTAAAGCTCTGGGAGGCTGTCACTCTGAATTAACCAAACTGTCTCAAGCAAAATCACACCATGATGTACATCACGGAGAAGAAAATAGAGACTTTTCAACATAGAAATTAACTGCAAAACTTTCCCTTTGTTCATAGGTAAGCTTTCCTGTTACAGGTTTTTCATCTTAATGACCACCTTCAGAGGCTTAACAACAACAGCAGAAAAAAAAACAAAAAGAAGGGTGCAAGTTTCTTTCTAAAAGATAATCTCTTTTCACTGTTAGAATATTAAATACTTAATTGATGGTTTAAAAAAAAAAAAAAGACTAATTTCTCCCATATGAACTGTTGTACAGCAATCCCTGAAACCAATTTGAAGTACATCAAGAAAAAAAAAGAAAGAAAGAAAGGAAATTGAAAATACTTTGGGTGAAAAATTCAATTTACTTTTCTTCTAGGAAAACTCTACTCCTCTCACAGGCACAGAGATGCTTCAGAAGGAAGTCTTTTGTTTAACGACTCACTTGCTAGCACCAGCAATCTCCCTTAAAGGAAGAAAAAAATCAATCCACTCTAGGATGTTAGGTCAAGATAATTTTTTTAATGATTCCTAGGAATTCTTTGGGGGGAAAAAAAAAAGTGAAAAGAAAAATGTGAAAGGGAAAAAAAAGCAAAAGAGAAGCCATGAAAACTCTTGCTTGATCCTCATTTGTGCACTTGTCCCTAAGCTTAGCCTAATATCTGACTACTATGCTTGATGCTAGTGCTCCTGCTGGTACCAGACTGTTTGCTGCTGGGTAACTTCCCAAGCAGATTGTGCCAGTTTTGTCCTTGAATTGGATTGTTTCCAAAGCCAGATGAGACAGAGCCTGTAAACTGTCAGATACCTGGGAGCTGGAGCCTTTCTTCATGGATTTTCTTTCAAGCTACTAAGGCTGGTCACATTTAGCTGTATTAACTCCTCTGTCTGGTTTGATTCTTGAGTAGATCCAGAGTCCTTGGGTGTTGTTTTACTCTTTGGAGGAAGAGGAAATATCTTCTCTCCCAGCTAGGGCTCACAAATCTTCAGGCAATATTAAAGAGCAGAAGAATATTAATTTGGGAATACCACCTTGCTTTATCCATGATGTCTCCAACAACCCCATATAAGAACAACCATCTCAGGTATTCACATTGGGAGGATTATACAGGAGTAAAGTCCTCAGAGGGACTGAAATAGCTGCTTCTCCTTTCATTGCAAATGTGCAGCTGCAGGAGGAATTCACAAACATCCTTCCTGATCAGAGCTGCTGTTGAAGGTTGGTACCATCTGAACTGGCCTTCCCAAACTGGAGTATATGAATCTTGCCCAGGTCCTGTCTGTGTACCTCATCATCACCTTCCAAGTGAAGAGGAGAGACCAACTGGGCCAAGTGAGGAACCAAAGCAGGATAACCCCCTTTTTCCTCTCATGCTTCAGCTGCACCTACAGCCTGAACTGCCCCACTACACTTTGCCACTGAGGAGTTAGTCTCTACAACCTGCTCTATCAATTTTTTCCCCAAGAAAACATCACTGATCATATTCCTAGACAGCTCATTTCACTGGTTCTTGAACTAGCCCCAGGTGCTATTTTTATGATACAGAAGCAGTGTGATAGAGGAACAAGAAAAAATGCTGAGCCATTGATAAGACAATTTTCTTCTTCCAGAAATGAAGCCCAGTGAACATAATGTAATAACCAAAAGGACAGCTTTTCTCCCAGTTTTCTGAAAAGAGGTGTATATGACATACTGGAGTCTGCAGCTCCCTTCAGTCCACTTTGCATTTCCTCTCCAGTCCTGTAAAATACAAGCCATTTATTCTCTCAGAACATAAAATTTTAATTCTTTTAATAGCCAAATTACCAACGAAACTAAATATGACAAGTCCATTTCCAACCCTTTTAATGATCCTCCCATTTTGCCATCCAGTTGTCTGCCTTTATCTCTTTCTCCCTTGTGCCTTGGCTCTGACACCTACAAGCCTCAGAGGCTTTATTTAAGTTAATTAACAAGGAAGGTTCCTTCCAAGTGAATAGTCAGATTATCTGACTCTTGATTGAATGTTAGAGTCAGATTTATACACTGTGATTTACTGTTAAAAATATGATCCAAGAGAAAACTAACCTTCTGAAGTGCATGAGCTGACAGCAGTGCCATTCCAAGTTGGAGTATTTCAGTGCTGGCTGATGTCACACACTTGAAGCAGGTACTGCAGCTTTGCAGCCACCCATTCACTTTTTCCATTTGTTTTCAGATTTCTTCTGCATTCCCAGCTCTCTCTGCAGCTTTGCTCATTCTTTATCTCCATGAAGTAACTTAAGGATGCAGCTTGCCCAGACATGATATTAAATGAAGCTGTACTGTAGGTGTGTTTGGAGCAAAGGCAGAAGGAGAAGAAAGTTTGACAGAGACACTTACACTGAATTTTATAGAGGGAGATACTACAGGTTTAGCTATGCTTGCCTCTCTCATGGTCCAGGGTATTTGCTGTGTGCTATTTGTATGCACTTCAGAGAACTAGAGGTGGGGGGAGGATCTGAACAATCAAATGGGATGTTCAGAAGAAGTTTGAAAGACAAAGATACATATTTAAGGTCTCCACAAAGACTTAACATGAACAAATCCAGGCACTGCAGCTTGCATAGTTACTCATCCATCAGTCACTCACTAGCTTCTCCAAATACATCATGGCTCAAAGTCCCTCCATTTATCTTGTACAGGAAACTGCTCATTATTGATGTATGTTCAAGGTTTTTCTGCTGCCTTCTACATCTCAGCCATATTAAAGAACTGTCCCACTTTTCCTTAGGCAGGCCAAGGAAGGTAGAAGTTTTTATGTGGTTAGAGCCATTATTAAGACCTGTCCCACTTTTCCTTAGGCAGGCCAATGAAGGTAGAAGTTTTTACATGGTTAGAGCCATTATTAAGATATGAGACCCTTCTTATTCTCTGATACATGTAACCCTGACATTTCCTTCTCATTCCTTCAAGTCCCCCACATAGCCACCTGCTAGCCCTGAACAGTAGCTCATTGAAACATCTGTAGAAACAGCACCAATTAACATCAACAATTGAAAGTAAAGGTCTAGCAAATTAGTTAGGAACACTGTGAAGTTCAATGGACATGACAACTTGTGTGCTCACTTCCCTCATCTTCCATCCCAAGACCAAGCTGTCTTGATGAACCTTCAGCACAATATTAGCTGGGTTTTCTGGTAATAAACACTGGTCAGAGGTCATAGAATCATAGAAACAATCAGGTTGGATGGAAGAGACCATAGAAACAATCAGGTTGGATGGAAGAAACCATAAGTATCATCGAGTCCAACCCTACCATGGTTATTAGACCATGGCACTAAGTGCCACATCCAGTCTCATCTTGAAAACCTCCAGGGATGGTGAATCCACCACCTCCCTGGGCAGCACATTCCAATGCCTGATAACTCTCTCCATAAAAAAACTCTTCCTAATATCCAACCTAAACCTTCCCCGGAAGAGCCAGGGTCCAATACATTCATTCAAAACTGCTTTTCATCGTGCTGTTACAGGCAGCATCATTGCTCCTCTTTCACTTTCTCCACTTTTATTCCTCCGTACATATCTGGGAATTTCTAAGAGAGGCAGTTTTGGAGACGTCCTTGGTGGTAGGATGTACAGGGACCATTAGAATGGAGACCATAAATAATACTTAACAGAGAAGGAGGGCTGAAAGAATGCAGTCTGTCTCCAGGATATTCCAGCACACATCTGCAATGCTTAATGGAAATGGATGGAAAAAATAAAATATTGGAGATATGATCATCCTGAACACTTCTTGCTTAACTAGCAGCTAACATTGCATTCATCCATAACATCTGCCTTGAGACAACAGAGTTTCCAGCTTCTTCTACTGGTAAATCTCAGCACAAACTCTGCTTTTCTGAACATCTCACAGAGTTGCCAATGGACACATAATGGGCATTAGTGACTCTGAACATTTTACCAGCCTCTCAGGGAAGCACTGCATAAGTCAGACCATGACCTGTTTAGCTGTGCTGTGCCCCTGAATGAGAAGAGCATCAACAAACTGGAACATCAGTGCTTGGAATAACAGAATACCTTTTTAATGATTTATTACTTGAGCTAGGAAACTTGCTAGCCAGATGGATCTGCAACTGAACAAACCAAGGCTGACCTGAGGCTACAGAACCTGTGTCAGCACACTGCAGAGGTTTTACTGGAGATTGATTGTGCTATCTCATTCCTGCAAAATCATCTGGTTAATTTTCAAGTTTTTTCTTTTTTTTAATTAATATCACTTAATTCAGACACTCTCTGTTCACTTTCTTATCTGGTGCTGACATTTCAGCTTTTGGAGTTCAAATCTTCTAATAACTTGCCATGAAATATTAAGCTTTATTATGTATTTTTCTTTGTTTTGAGAACAGCAGGTAAAAATTGCAAAGTCATGAGACAGATGGTAGACTGAATATTCCAACCATAGGACCATAGGATAGTTTAAGTTGGAAAAGACCTCTAAGAACATCAAGTTCAAGTGTTAACCCAGCACTGCTAAGCCCATCACTAAACCATGTCCCCTTGTGCCACATCTACATATCCTTTAATTTCCCCCAGGGATGGCAACTCCATCCTTCACTCGCAAGGTTTGACAGCTCTGTCAGGGAAGAAAGTTTTCATAATTAGGACCATAGGATAGTTTAAGTTGGAAAAGACCTCTAAGAACATCAAGTTCAAGTGTTAACCCAGCACTGCTAAGCCCATCACTAAACCATGTCCCCTTGTGCCACATCTACATATCCTTTAATTTCCCCCAGGGATGGCAACTCCATCCTTCACTCGCAAGGTTTGACAGCTCTGTCAGGGAAGAAAGTTTTCATAATGTCTAAACTTCCCCTGGCACAACTTGAGGCCCTCTTGTCCTTGGCAACTCCATCCTTCACTCGCAAGGTTTGACAGCTCTGTCAGGGAAGAAAGTTTTCATAATGTCTAAACTTCCCCTGGCACAACTTGAGGCCATTTCCTCTTGTCCTGTCACTTGCTACCTGGGAGAAGAGACCAACTCCTACCTGGTTACAACCTCCTTGCACATAGTTGCAGAAAGCAACAAGATCCTCCCTGAGCCTCCTTTTCTCCAGGCTAAATACCCCACAGCTCCCTCAGCTGTACCTCATCAGACTTGTTCTCCAGACCCTTCTCCAGCTCCATTGCCCTTCTCTAGACAAGCTGCAACACCTCAATGTCTTTCTTGTAGTGAGGGGCCCAAGGAGGACCAGTCTCGCTCTAACCAACTAAATAGTGTTCACTGCTTAGAAGATGCTTTGGACAATTTCAAAGTTGTTGGACCAACAGCTAATAGAGGAAGATTACTCATTTATCCAGAATAATTATCTTTCAACAGAGTATAAACTGGACTCTCTTTCACACCATGTTTCTAACAGTTTCCTGTACAGAAAGAAAGAAACAAATTTAAAATATCCACTTTCCCTTTTTTATTTTACTTCTTATACAGTGTCTGTAAACAAATTGTTATAAAAGAGAATCTGTATCTAAGGCTGAATGTATAGGCTAAAGGGTTCATATCCTTCCTCAGTAGTGTGTTACCTGATAATTATAATGCTTTTTTTTCTGATGGCATACATCAAATAAATGATATTATTTCAGCAATACCCCATTAATTGTCAATCTGATTATGAATTGTATATTTTCATGTCTATGTAATGAAAATTTCAGATGAACAAGTGTCAAATGACAAATGCAATGCATTTGTCTGACTTTCTGGGAAAATATACTGCTTTTCTCACAAATCCTATTTTGCTTTCGTGAATACAGTCATCAAAGTGAAGCACCTTTTAATTATTATTCACAAGCAGCGTGTATGATAAGACCATGCTTTCAGGTAAACTGTGGTTTATTGGAAAACTTGCAATCACTTCTGTGGCCAGATTCAGGATGTGGAATCCCAAATACTCCTGTCTGGTAATCTCTGGACCATGAGGTGTCCATATCTTCTCTACTAGATACAGGCTAAACTGTTTAGTTTTTTGTGGATTGTGACACATCACCAAAAATATTCTGGAACTTCAGCACTTTCTCTGACTTCAGAAACTCAGTTTTCATCACTTAAAACTCTCCTACTTGGAAATCCTGATCAAGTAGGATTTCCTTCTACTTGTTTTCTATTCCCTAATGTCCATCTAGGCTGTCCTTACCAAGGTCAAATTTAATTAGAGAATTGAAATTTGAATACTTTCATTTAAGATCTAGAAGAGTGAGCAAATATAATATTAATGCAGTGGATTGATGACACTAGAATGGAAGAGGATCCACCCAAGGGAGGAGAATTAAACGCTAAGGAAAACGACAAACTATTTCTCTTCATCAAAAATATCCCTTTTTTTACTCTCTCCCAACCTTTCCTATCTTCTCTATCTCTCAGTTTGATTTCCAATAGTTCCTTGTTAGGCATATGTCATACCTTATGTTTTATCCTGATAATCCTAAACTCTAAGTCTGGATTCAGCATGGGCTTTGTTGAGAGCAGTGAAGCCAATGGCATGGTACTCCATATAACCAAGTAACCTCTCCTAGAGGGATGTTAAAAGGTATATTGGTCCAATGTAGTCTCATTTTACCTCACTGTTCATGCAGGTGCTAGGAGATACAAGGCCTTTATGAAAAAAATTGGTCCAAACCAGAACAGCAGGATGAGTTGAAATCAGAGTTTTTGGAGCTCAGCTTTATTTCCCTTATCCAGTTTAAGCTAGATGTAATATGTTATTACACCTCTCTGTGGCTTTTCACATGGACCTTACAGTGAAGATGATGCCACAAACTGAGGAACAAAGAATTGAGTCTAACAAATTTTACATATCACCTGAAGATACAGCCAACTTTCTCCCTTTTCATGCACTTGGAATAAAAAAGAACTTAGAAAACAGTGCTGCTACTACACATATTCCTGCCTGTATTGCTGTTTCAATGCAGTTTCTATGCATCACCATCATAACTAACTCTTTTCTATCAAGCCAAAGAAAACCAAATAAATTAATCTTCTATATCTTCAAAAGAGGATATCTGTGAAGATCTTCTAGACAATAAAGTACAGAGAGGGATGAAAATACTGTTTGACACTTATAAATGGATATGCAAGAACTGGTCAGGATTGTCTTAGTGGTTTGCTTGGCATGGTTAACATTCAATAATGTTTTCCAAGTCTGAGGCCTGAGACAATGAGTAAACACAAAGGTATCACATCAAGGTGCAAGTCAGAGAAAGGGGAAACACTACCAGATAATTAATTGCTTGGTGGGTAAGAAATTCACTGCAAATGTATATGAAGCTGCAATTTATTGCTGTATACAAGCTGATACTCCAAGATGCACCTCTTTCATATGTTCCTTTGAGAAAAACTTACAAAAGACTAGTTTACAAAGACTATCAAAAAGAAAGCCGTGATATCCTTGACACATTGTGAAGCAAGATTTTCATTTTACAGCCAGGCCTTCATTTTCCTCCTACCCTTCCCACATCACAGTACCTGAGTTTCCAAGGGGTCTTGAAGACAGTGTATGCTGCAAGAGAGGAACAGGGAAGATAACAACCAGTAAACTCCAGGTTTACATTACCGAGATTGGAGATCAGCAGGTTTGCCATTCATCCATTCAAGAGGCTCCTTTTCATGTCAAAAACAGATTATCTGCATGCTATACTACTAATATCCCACAAATCCATGAAACAACCACAACAACCTTATGATTGATGCTGCCCCACTTTTTCTCCTTGTCCATCCCTGTTTGGTGTAGTTGGAATGGCTTTTCTGGTAGCAGCATCACTAAGTATTTCGGAGGAGCTCCAGTACTTCTATGGCATCTACAGAGATCCTTCCTTTCATGCTTAGCTAAGACTTCCCAGCAGTTCCTCCTGGGAGTATATCCTTGTGTCTTACTTCAGTTAAAGCTGTTCTGTAACTTGATAGCTTGAAAGATCTTTTAATTGATCCCAGGTACTCCTTACTTATCCAATTTCCTGCTCAATGCTATGTCTGGTGTGTGCTCTATCAGACCCCCTTTAATGAGATGCCTAAAGATTTGCTGACCACTGCAGCACTCCCAGCTGGAGGTAAATTTGGTCTGGAATGAAAGGCAATTAGTGAAAAGAGTTTCATCCAGATTTACCATAGTTCATAGGATAAAGAAAATTAAAATTCCATTGCAAAAGTGTTGCTTGTTTGTATTTTACTTGTTCATCACCTTAAATTCATGAAGAGGATGGACAATCCTCATTTATTTACACCAAAAACAATTGGTGCAACACCACAGCCACCTGCAGAATGGCTCATACCTTGCCTCAGAGAGGAACTGGGCAGGCAGAACCTGTTCCACCACAAACTGCTTAGACAGCAATACAGCTGAAATCCTTGAGATGCATAAACCCAGTGTATTTCTCAGGAAAATGTTGCAAAAATCTATTAAGAGAACTTTCCTTCAATGCACAATTCCTATACAAACATACTCCCTTCCCACTCCATTCTTCTAGACTGTAATAAGTCTGAAATAAGCATTTCCTTGGGTTTTTTTTCTGTTTGCATTCTTTTTTTTTTTGCTTCCGTATGTATTTAGAATTCTGGAATCTATGCTTATTCAATAAATACATTTGACCGATGCAAGAATTGGGATAACTTCTATAATGCTGTTCCTACCTTGTCTCTATGTTGTAACTACCTATTGTGTCTTGACAATATTATTATTACCTAATTGGCTCTTGATATTTCAACACTTCTGGTCCATGGTTGCAGACCACCCTTCCTCATAGTGCCTTGATATGGCTGGAGCACCCAAGGACTAACTCAAAATAAATATCTGCTCATTTCTTTAATCATAGAATCATAGAATAGAATCATAGAATTAACCAGGTTGGAAAAGACCTCCAAGATCATCAAGTCCAACCCTACCATGGTTACTAGACCATGGCAATAAGAGACACATCCAGTCTCATCTTAGAAACCTCCAGGGATGGGGAATCCACCACCTCCCTGGGCAGCACATTCCAATGCCTATACCTATGAGGTATAATATACCTTCAACATTTGTACATCTAACAGCAGGAGACCTAGACATAATATGTCAGTGGTATTTTAACCCAGATGCATAGAACTGTTCTGCACGCAGCAAACCACTGAGCATATGTTTTTGCTGGAGTGAAAACCAGAAAGAAATATGTATCCAAAGCTCACAAGGGACAGAGGCTTCACATGATTTATGGGGAATTTGAATAGATAATTTTATAGTCTTTTAGAAATTTTGAAAACCCTTATGCCTCAGGAGGATATTTTTTTGAGTTACAAGATTTTGAGTATTATGAGATACAATCGAGTCCTTAAAGCAAGAGTTAGGGCTGTATGAACTTTCAATTTGATTTTGTTGTTGTTGCAGTTTAAAATAATAAGCTCACAATGAATATAACATCCTCTGTTTGTTAGCTGGCACAGGATAAAAGCTGAACCCTTTCCAGCATTAGTATTCATAGATTCTCTTTCTTTTCTGGATGCTAAAAATCTTTATTCCTCTTTAAATTTTTGATTTGCATTGGCAAGATTAAATATGAGTTTTGATGTGCAATTGGGCGATGCAGAGACCAAACATTTTTTGCTTTCCTGACACCAAGTAAGTTTATGGTTCATTTCATGTTTGCTCTGTTTAGAAAGCAAAACCTGGCAGTTGAGCCTTGGATGCCAGGTGGTAACCAGCTCTCCAGGACAGGCACATGCATTTATCATATTCCTAATGGCAATAAATGGCTGTCAGTTTTTCCTATTCCATCATCCTCACCTGTTTCAAACCCTCATCAAGGACTGATTTACACAAAAGTAGAAGGAGGAGTATCCTTCCCACTTACTGCTTTCATTGTTTCTGTGTCTTGTCCTTTGGAAACACTAGGGTGCTCCACTGTCAGAAGAAAACTGCTTAGAACCAAGATGCCACAACTTCAAACAGAAACGCAGTCCAGACCAAAGCATAAGCTTTATCTTTTCGTTTTTCATTAGAATGTGAAATGTTGTAAATCTTAAACAGGACTTCTAGGGCAAATCATAGAATGGTTTAGGTTGGAGGGGACCTTAAAGACCATCTAGCTCCAATCTCTGGCAGGGACACCTTCCACAAGATCAGGTTGCTCAGGGATCATCCAACCTGGCCTTGAACACTTTCAGGGATGGGGCATACACAGCTTCCCTAGTCAACCTGTGCCTGTGCCTCCTCACCCTCACAGTTAAGAATTTTTTCTTAATATCCAATCTAAACCTACTCCCAAATTAAAGCTATTCCTCCTTGTCCTATCACTACATGCCCTTGTCAAAACTCCTTTCTTGTACCCCCTTCAGGTACTGAAAAGCCATAATCAGATCAGCCCAGAGCCTTCTCTTCTCCAGGCCAAATAACCTCAACTCTCTTGAGGTGCTCCCACCCTCTGATCTTCTTTGTGGCCTCCTCTGGATTTGTTCCAACAGGTCAATGTCCTTCCTGTGCTGATGACCCCAGAACTGGACACAGGTTTTTAGGTGGGATCTCATCAGAACAAAGCAGAAGGGCATAATCACCTCCCTTGACCATGCCACTTTTGATGCAGCCCAGGATACAGTTGTCTTTCTAGGCTGCAATAACATGGCTTACTTTACTGACAATGACCTCAGTCTTGAAAGTGATATATTTGCAGCATTTTAAAGAAGTTTCTGGGGGTTTTTCCTTCTGACATAACCAATTACAGACCCCTGTGCTAAGGACATGGGAGTTCTGCTTTATTTCTCCCATTTCCCAGCATCCACATGACTCTCTTCTCCACTTTCTTCACTCAACAGGGGATGTCATCAACATAAAGTTGATGCGTGTGTGTACAAGTCGCTTAATTGCAATTCACACTTTTTAGGGAAACAGTCAATTATGAAAACATAACTGTCTTTTCTAGCCTTAAAAATTGTGAATGAACTTTGCAAATGCCTAGTAAAATTCATAGTTATGGTTGCTTTGGGGAGATACAATACTTTGTTGGTAATATTGGAATAAATACAAGTGCTTAATATTACAAATATTCCTTTTCTCTAGCTCACTATTAATCTTTATCACTTGTAGAGATGAGTAAGAATTGAACATATTCATGGATAATGAGCTCTTTGTTCATGCAGACAAAAGCTGTAAACAAGGGTCTGTAGCTGGACAACCAAGCTAGAGTAATGAGCGTTCATGCAGACAAAAGCTGTAAACAAGAGTCTGTAGCTGGACAAACAAAATAGGCAGATATCCACAATTTTAGTGCAGAAAGATTGACACAGCAATTGCAGAAGATTCTGCAGCACTTTCAGCAAAATAACAGTGAGCTGGAAACTATATTCTCTTCTTCTAACACAGGTAAAATCAAAAAGGTTCCCAGATGTGTACTGTTCATGCAGACAAAAGCTGTAAACAAGAGTCTGTAGCTGGACAAACAAAATAGGCAGATATCCACAATTTTAGTGCAGAAAGATTGACACAGCAATTGCAGAAGATTCTGCAGCACTTTCAGCAAAATAACAGTGAGCTGGAAACTATATTCTCTTCTTCTAACACAGGTAAAATCAAAAAGGTTCCCAGATGTGTACTGTGCCACAGGTCAGGCTATCTGAATACAACAGTCCCTTTGGATGTTTTTATCCTGGAATCTGTGAGCCTGCAGTTGATACTGTACCTCATAATATGGTATAAAAGTAGAAGTTTAGTTCCTTGCACACCACAGTGCATGATTAAATCAGAAATTCCAGTTATGATGCATGCAGCTGTGATACTGGGAGGGAAGAAAACTCAGCCTGTGAGATTAGAAGCACAGTAAGAGAAAGATGAGATGTTCTCATCTACCAGGAATATCAATAACTGGAATTTACTCTGAATCCTTCATTGATTATTTCACACCTTAAATCACTTTTTCTAAGAATACAAACATGAATGGGGAAAAATTAAGTTAGGACTCCTCTTGAAGCACCATGTTGTCCTGGTCTCTTTCTTGGTAAATTGATCTGACTCCATCTTGGAGTTGTATATTTGAAGTCCCTTTTTAGCCTGAAGGATAAAGCCAATCTGAATTATTTCTTGACAGAATCGCTACATAGTGTCATGAATTTGTCTTCCACTGAGTATGAGAGACTGAAAAAATGAGCTGCCAGTTACAGGAAGGATGTTAATTTATTATAAATACTATGAGAGACTGAAAAAATGAGCTGCCACTTACAGGAAGGATGTTACTTTATTTTAAATATAAGTGATTATAATTGGTTACACTGTGATGCTATTACTTCAACAACAACCCTCTGAAGTGTTACAATTCCTTTTTTCATCCTATCTGATTAATCTGTTGGAAGAGGAACTTCTAGGACATAGACTCATAGAATTAATAACTTTGATGTATCATGTTTAGAGGAACTGTTTTCACTTGTGCTATTCTCCAATCATTTCTAGGCAGTGCTTACCAACATGGCCCCATAAAGGATGACAAGTTGCAGAAAGCTTCACCTGCACCCCAGATACTCAGTCTCATCAAATGAAAAGAGCTTCATTAGATCAACGCCACAGTGGTCTCCACAAATAGAATAAAATCCCCTCAGGAAGGAGAAATAAATGGTTCCTCTAACAAATGCTTTGAAACCACCATGGATGGAACATCCCTAAACAGTGTACACTGTGATCCTTTCCTACAGTGAAAACAAGATGATCACCAAACAACATCTAGACACACTCTGCACTGTGTGACAGTTTTTGAGGTCATGTAGACACACTGACTCATTAGAAGCTCACCTATTACTCCTCTTTAACTCTGTTTTGCAGCAAATGCAAAGTCATTTAGAATGAGCAAAAAGTTCTCATTAGTGACAACAACCAAAGCAGGACAAAGTGACCTCTTTGTGGCCTTTTGTCCTTCTTGTCAGTGTAGGTGCCCCAAACTAGTTCAAGATATTTGTGAATAAGTAACTATTCCAGAGTCTACTTTTACAATATTTGATTCCATAAAAAGAAATTATTTGCATCCTGATTTTAGTATCTTTGTAGTTGAAGCCAATGGTGTGTCATGGAATGAAGACCGTGGACATTTTTGAGGAAATTCCAGATGACAATCTCCAGTAAGTAAGGAGCATCAACAAGTTTCTTTCCAAATAGCACATTTTATTCTCTTACAGTTATAAAAGGCAGGAAGGAATTTTGTAGAATGAGAAAGATATCTCTATAAAATATTACTGGGTAGCTAATGTGCAAATCATTAATATAAAAGATTACAGTTATAGGAACGTAAATCCTTTCAACTAGGATATGAATAAATGCCAGAGAGTAGGATAGAGTTACTGAAAACTTTCCATCATCAAAAAGAAACTAAAATGATACAGAATATTGTTTGGACTTACATTAAATTACACTGAAATCTTTAAATCATTTTCCTTTTACAATCACTTTTTATCTTCTACTTTGAAATACATAATTTTTGAATGTACAGCTGTTTGGAGAAAGAAGAGATTACAAACTGTATGGGACTAAATTTTAAAAGGTGTGAAATGTGCAAATATTTCATTTTAGCTGATGGCAGCTGTTTCAGGAAGTGAAAGACTGATAACTCTATAACAGTGTGCTGGTTTGGCCTGAAGTAGGGTTAACTTTCTTTACAGTGGATAGTATGGGGCTATGTTTAGGATTTATGCCGGGCACAGAGTTGATAATGAAGATGTTTTTGTTATTGCTGAGCAGAGCTCACACAGAGCCAAGGCCTTTGCTGCTTCCCACACTGCCACACTGGCAAAGGAAATTGAGGGTGCATGGGAGACTGGGAGGAGACACAGCTGGGACAGGTGACCCAAACTGACCCAAGGGATATTCCATACCATAGGACATCATGCTCAGCATATAAGGTGGAAGAAACAAGGAGGAAGGTGGGGACATCTGGACTGGTGGTGTTTGCCTTCCCAAGAAACCTTTACATGTGATGGTCCCTGCTCTCCTGGAGATGCTGAACACCTCCTGTCCATGAGAAGCAGTGTATTAATTCCTTGTTTTTCTTTGCTTGCATGTGCATCTTTTGCTTCCTCTATTAAACTGTCTTTATCTCAACCCATGAGCTTTTCTAGCTTTTACCCTTCTGATTCTCTCCCCCATCCCATTGCTGGAACAGTGTGTGAGCAGCTGTGTAGTTCTTGGTTGCTGCCTGGGGTTAAACCATGACAAATGGAAACAGAGCAGTCACTGAATACACCTCAGTGCAGGGCAGGGGGAGGAACAAAGCAAAAGCCTCTGAGTTGGATGAGCTTCAAGTGGTCTCTGCTGCAAGTATACAGTTAACCAAGCTGTGTAAAATGGGCAGCTACTCACTCCTCTCATCAAAGCAAGAGTTGAGTGGACCTGAAGTGTGTTTACGTTTACAGAACAGTATCTTTCTCCTGATTGTTCGGGGTCCCCATTGTGCTGGCCTACTTCTGATCACTCTATTTTTAATTATGATGTTAACCTGCTGTTTCTACCATTCTCATATGAGGCTTATTTCAGGGATCAGAAAGGATCTGATGTGAGCAAACCCTGCAAGACCTCTTCTTCCCACCAATAGTCAGTGGCTGAGAGGCACCACATAACCATCCTTCATCCATCTCCCCAAACACTAATACACAAAACAGTTAGCAAACCTCCAGCGTGAAGCTTTCCTACACAACAGACAATACATGAACATTAAGGTAGGGGGCAGAACTGAAGTCACTGGTAGCTTTTGTGTGGACTTGAATTCTGTTTCATTTAGGCCCTAATTGAAACATGAAATATTTAATCACAGTTCATTAAATGTCTTTGAACTGATATTTGTCAGGCATTCCAGTTTCCTGAATTTTCCACTTGTCATTGTTTAAAAATTTTCATTTCTTTTTTGCCTGGTTGCTACAGAGAAAGATAAATGACTAGCCCTGGAGCAGGATCCCATGGTACACTGCATGCTGGGACTTTCACAATAAGTTTCTGCTCCAGGGATCATGGCAGACACAGTGAGCTGTAGTTATTGATGGCATGTCTCTGCCTCCCCTTATGTATTCCCTGTATAGAGTTATTGACAGATATTGGGCACCCTCCATCCTCCACCCTCCTTGTTCTCTACTAACAGAAATGTCTTTCCACCCCCACAAAGATACTTGTCATGCTTGGCACCTGCTCTGTTCTGCCATGGACCAACCAGATTTACTCATTTTGGAATCTAATTAAATCTCTTACTGCCTTATTGGATGAGTCATTTCATTTTTAATGACTTGTCCTAAGTTTCCTGCAGATTCTTCTAATCCAGAGAGAAAAACAAACCAACAAACAAAAAAAATGTACAGGGAAACCAAAGTACTGCAATGGGAGCATTTGGGCTCAATTTGAGCAAGCGTCTCTTAGTCTGACCTTGGGAAAACAGTAAGAAATCTGCCATTCTCTCAGCCTGGTGAACCAACAATGAATGTGATCCCAAATCCTTTTTTAATTACTTTGAAGGCATGACCTAAAAATCTGTTGAATTTGTAGGAATTCTCCGTTTGACTTTGCATTGCTTGGATCGGGCCCAAAGGCACCATGGAATGACTAGATGAAGATCAGCCAAGAAAAAAACCCCAAAGACCTGACTAAGAGAAGAGTAACACAGTTCCAGTGTAATTCCCACTGAAGTCTCTTGAATCAGTGTGGCTTTTATTTTGTTTGGTTTGGGGGGAGGTTTTTTAACTTTGGTGTTTTTGTAATATCCTGACTTGGAAGGGACCCACAAGAATCATCAACTGCTCTCCCTGCACAGGACAGCCACAAGAAATAGAAAAAAAAAACCTTTTCCTAATAACCAACCTAAACCTTCCCTGATGCTGCTTCACCCTGTTCCCTTGGGTCCTATAGCTGGTCACCAAACAGAAGATATCGGTACCTGCCCCTCCACTTCCCCTTCTGAGGAAGCTGTAGACTGAAATGAGGACTCTCCACAATATGATCTTTCCCAAACTGTACAGACCAAGCAACATCAGGTGCTCCTTGTATGCCTAATAACCAACCTAAACCTTCCCTGATGCTGCTTCACCCTGTTCCCTTGGGTCCTATAGCTGGTCACCAAACAGAAGATATCGGTACCTGCCCCTCCACTTCCCCTTCTGAGGAAGCTGTAGACTGAAATGAGGACTCTCCACAATATGATCTTTCCCAAACTGTACAGACCAAGCAACATCAGGTGCTCCTTGTATGGCATCTCCTCTAGACTTTTCACCACAGTGCTGCTATGAGAAAAATATGCAACTGGACACCTTGGAACAGCCCACTGGGAACAGCCCACCTCTCTTTGCAACTGTCACTTTGATATTTTTTCTTGGCAATGGCCAACTATGTTGACTTCATTTGAACCATGTGCACAAAAAGCCTATAGACAGACTAATTCCATATCATCCAGAATTACTATGGCATTGGCATTGTCTCCTCATACTATGTAATTTTTTTATCCTGTTTCTTTCACACCTATATGTCTAGAAATGTATAATCAGCTTTTATGCATTTCCCTTAAATCTTACAATATTACCAAGCTTGTTTTGCCTTGTTTTGCCTTTTATTTCATTGCACCTCTCCATATCATATCATATCATATCATTAAGGCCATCACTGTCCCTCTTTAATATGTTACCTTAGACAACATTTTCCTCACCTTCTCACAGTAGCTTTTCCTGTAACTGGATATTTCCATCCTAATCACTTCTCTTTAGAATTTGAAATCTTTCATCTACTTGCCCCAGCAGCTCTTTCACTCAGAGCCTTTCCTCCTCACTGATTGTGACCACTATGACTTCCAGAATATGAGAGTTCTTTCATTGCAGGAACCTGAAATCCTCTTCCATATAGACCTCGTCCATGTGTCCAGTGTGAGCCTTCATTTCAAATCTTATCTATGAATATTTTCCACCACTGCTTTAAATTTCCCCATTTTTTACTTCTGTTTTAAATACCAGGTGGCTTTCCTTAAACCAGTAAACCATTACAAGATATTGTTTGTATAAAATCTGAAAGTTTCTTTAAAGTTATGGTCATTTTTTCTTGGTTCAGGATTGGAGTGTTCTATACCCAGGAGCTCCTGATTTGAGGATGGATGCAATTTAAAGGAGAGAAAGAGAACCAGGCATACAGCCAGTTTTAGCTTACTTTTTGAGAGCAGACAGCAGTACTTTATGCCATGCTTTTGGACTAACTCCCTATCAAATATGAATAGGATCAGACTTTTCACTCTACTGAATTTTAATGAGATATATTTGCTACCAAATAATAAATACTCGCTGCACCTAATATTTCAGTTAGAAATCATCTACTTTATCAATTTTTTGAAGCCTCTGCCTAGACAGAGTATATTCAAATCAATTGATTGTAAGGAGTACACCACAAAGGAATTTTTAAGCTGTGAGTAGAAGTTGGGTCATTTATATAGAGGTCTATGAGGTAGGGCTCATGGGCAACAATGGGAGTTCTGATCAACAACCTGACAAAACTAGAAGATTTAGCAGAGGGAGAGTGGTCACACAGGTGAGAAGAACTCAGAGTCCAGCAATGGGGGAGTGGTAGTGAAGGGAAGAGTTCTGCAGAGCTTTGAAGAGAATGACAAGATGGTTTAACATGATGAACTGCTGATTCAGGAGGTGACAACAACTTCTGTTGAATGGGGTTGTATTGTACTTCCTGTTTTCAGCAGCAGTTATCACAGTTTATCCCTGCCACTGCAGTGCTATAAAAAGTCAAATAGTGTTATCTAAACACAGAGGGAGGGAGGAAAGTTCAACAGGTTTAGAAATCCACTGTTACTACACCATCAGAGATCAACAGGTTTAGAAATCCACTGTTACTAAACCATCAGAGGCTGTGCTGGAGAGAGAGCCTAGAGGGGAGATTGTTCCCAGCTCCACAGAAGCCTCCACCTGTGTCATCTTGTCCCACCTGGATGCTTTCTCCCCAGCTTAAATGGAACAATTATAGGGTTAGATATCACTCCAGTGCCTATTTCAAAATGTTCATTTAGGTAGTGCTGCATCATCATCCTCATAGTCGTTTAGCAGCACAGTGTATCAGTCAGATACAACACTTGAAAGGAGACAATTTGAGGATAATGCATGTAACAGAGTATACAACTGTAAAGCTGTTGGGGCTTAATTATGGCCTGCAAGCAACCACTGCATCTGCACCACAACCACCTGGGAACACAGAGAAATGAATTATCTTCCATGTGCATGTCATATTGATGACTCTTTTCTATTGACACTCTTGATACTGGTAGTAAATTAGATTTTCCCCATTTCTGTCCATGCTAAATGAAAGGTAATTTTAAGTCTGTACATATTCACTGAGTAAACTTCAATCTGGCAGCTTTGAACAAAGGAGAGATGAGAAGAACGAAGTTTTGGGGTTTTTTAAATGCCACTGGCTTCCTTGTGCAACAGACTGTTAAATCCTATCAGCAAAGTTTCCCCAGGAGTAGCTACAATAAGTGAGGGATGTGGCATTCTCAATTGCTGTGATGCTTAAATATCTAAACGTTTGGTTTGAAGACAATGTTTTAACTTTTTTAGGATAAAATCAGTGGGAAGGCAAACTGTACTGCCCTTGGGGCCTCTGAAGTCACCAAGTCAGTTCAAAGCCTTTAAGAGAGTTTGGATGATCTTGTAGTCACAAAGCCTGATCCAAACACCAGAGATGTCAATGAACAGTGTCACTTGAGCAGGCTTTCAACAAGGCTTCTCCACATTTGAGTTGCCTCATTATTTAGCTTACAGAGAGGTGGCAAGTCACTGACACAGAAACACCAGATGAAGGGAGACTCTCTTTGCACAAGGAATGACTATTCTTGTGTTGGTATATAAGCAAATAAAATCCCTTTTCATTTTTGATTCTTTTTTCAGAGGTGGCGTATGCCTAGATTTTTGTGTTTTGGATGCCCTTTTACTTGTAATCAAGGAGTCACACAAGAAAACTTTATTTAACTCTGAACTAGTTTCAACTTGAGCTCTTCTGTTTTAGTACAAAAAAGTAAAGGAATGGTTTGACTTTAGCTCCACTGCTGCTCCAGCTATGCTTTTCCTGTGACATCTATGCTACTTAAAGATCTTCTGTTCACTGTCTGTTCCATTCTGTTTTCTTGTTTAAGGCAACAGGTTTCAATATAAGTTCTGAAGTTCCTTGCAACCTTACCTCTCAGTGGCTGGTTAGAGCTGAAGAGTGCATAAAGTCAACAATAAAATTTAAACTGCAGCAATATTTCAGTAGTCTGTTTTGAGAAAACAGAAATCAAGACTTAGTCATTATCTTAAATTTGCCACTGAGTCCACAGAGCATGTTCACATTGTGGAATCTTTCAAATATCATAGAATATCCTGAGTTGGAAGTGACCCACAAGGATCATCAAGTCCTGCACAGGACAACCCCAAGAGTCATACCACATGCATTGTCCAAATGCTTCTTGAACTCTGTCAGGCTTGGGGCTGTGATCACTTCCCTTGAGAGCCTGTTCCAATGCCCAACCTTCCTGAGTGAAGAACCTCTTCCTTATATCCAGCCTAAACCTCCCCTGACACAGCTTCATGCTGTTTTCTTGGGTCCTGTCACAGCTCACCAGAAGGATGAGATTGTTGTCTGCTCCTCTGCAAAATGTTACTTAGCTTCTAGTTAGTTACCATCAAAATGACCACTTGCAGACATTGTTTTCCTGTGTAAGCTTTCATACATGTATTTCTCAGTCAATGTTTCTACATAGGACACTTGTCAGTATTTCACAGAGACTATTAGTGTCTGAGTTCTGAGTTTCCTTCACAGAGTATATTACTACTGGCTGTAATTAGCAAGTTTTGTTTAGCCATCCATCTACATGGGCATCTATACCAAAAGCACACCAGCACCTCTGAAGATAAGCATGTGCAGGAAAGAGTCAACAAAAGACAAGTGAATACATCTTTGTTGTATATTAGTTTTATGAGTGATAGAAAGCTCTCAAGAGGCAAGGCCTGAACTTGAGCAGAGTCCCATGCACAAGATGATTTTCGAGGGAAATGTTCATCTCCAAAGACAAACAAGATCACGACCTCAATCAATGAAAGCAATTCAGAATACTAGAGCTGAGGGATTTCATCACAGCTGGCAGAGCTGAGTAAGTGGGCTGAAACAGGGTGTATCCCTTCAAGGTCAATAAATATGCACAGTAATAGCAGAACATCTTCATTTCCTACGTTGTAACTGTGTAAATTATGAATTTCATCAATACATACATCCTCTAATTTTACTGTAATAGCTGAATGGGTGAGAGTGTTTGCAAGAGCCAAGCTAGCCAGAGAGAGTGTTCCAAAGAAATCTGCAAAAATAGAAATGGAAGTGAATCCTTCATCCCATATCAGATCAAGGGACATCCAGAAGTCAGAGGTATGCTGCTCCTCTGGGCTATGCAGGCAGCACCCCAATGGTGAGATATTATTAACCAGGGCATAGGACAACTGGTGCCAGAACCTCCCTGAAAGTTGTGACAGTCCCTTTGTTTGAACAGGTGTGATTCAGATGTGTCTGTAAAGTCTTCAGCATAGCCTGAAGGTGTTGCTTGTTTTTTCTGTCTGCCTTAGTTAAATTCTCATACTAGAAGACAGCAATAGTTAGAAAGCAAAATATCTGCACTGTAACCTGTCTGGCAGCCCTCTGCCTTGTTACAGCCCTCAAGAGTTTATAATCACTGCAACAGATCATATTCTGGTGATTTTGTAGCACTAGTAAATGCTCATCAAGGACATGCTTCAGACAGTGAAGGTCTAGTAAATTAAGGCAGATTTGAAACATGTTCTCCAGAGCTTATAGGTTAGTGCTTTTTATTTTAAAAGTACTATACGCTTCAGTGTAGCCCTTCAATAACACACACACAAACAAATCAAGCAAATCAATCCCTAATATGCTGGAATCATGCCAGTAATTAATCTGTTTAACTACTGGGACTGAAAGAACAGATGGGAAAATGTGTCCCTTTTCACCTGAAATAGCAGTGTCATATCTTGAGTTCACAAGGCTCTAACTGCTCTGTAAATATTATTTTACAATTTAATCATGACAGCTGTAACTCTAGTTACAGCTAGTACCCAACCTTTTCCATAACGT
This sequence comes from Acanthisitta chloris, assembly GCF_000695815.1. NCBI lineage: Eukaryota > Metazoa > Chordata > Aves > Passeriformes > Acanthisittidae > Acanthisitta > Acanthisitta chloris. Next base: position 61 of record NW_008687741.1, on the reverse strand, counting down.
GTGGTGATTCATTGTGCTTAAGTCCTTTTGATGCTTGTATCCCAAAAAAAAAAAAAAAAAA
>NW_008687740.1:0-1846 GCF_000695815.1 Acanthisitta chloris | reverse complement strand
CCGTGCCCCGCTGGGCACGCTTACCCCGCCGTCCGCGCCGGGATGGGCATCCACTGCGGGCTCGCCTCCTAGATTTGCCCCTAGGAGGAGAAAAACTCAAAATAAAAAAAATCTATCTGCATAATTTCAAATGAGAACGAGAGGAAGAAAAAGAAGAAGAAGAAGAAAAAAATGCAACCGCGGCGGCTGCCACGCCAGTCCCGTTAAAAAATAAAGCACCAAACCCTCACAAGGTGTAGGAGAGATCTTTTATTGGACCAACTTAAATGCAAGAATTTACAGCCAGAATTACACGATCTTCATCAGCCCAACAGGCACCAGAGGCAGAGGCACAGGCAGCAATTTGTGTATTCCCTGGGTCTGCAGGAGCTGAGACGGTTTTGGTGGAGGAAGAGGGTGGGAGAGAGGACAGACCCTCTTTCCCCCCAAAGAGCCTCAGTTTGCGGCTCAGGTAAAAATAAAAATAGGAAAAAGAAAAAGCAAAAAAACCCAACACAACGAAAAATCTCTCCAGTGCCCCATTTTGCTCCATCTTTAAGTCCAGTCCAGGATCAATTCTTTCCCTTACATCCCCAGTCATAAACCAACAGATTCCAGCTAAATCTTTTAAAGGTTAAAAGGAACAAAAATAGAAATAATAATCAAGGGTTTTTTCTTCTGCTCCTGCTTGTAGGACAGCGCATTTTGGTCAGTCTAGCCTTGCATTTAGGGATGCTACTTGCATTTGAATAGCTGCCTGGCTGGTTATGGATCGGGAGGCTATGAGAGGAATCAGTATGCAAATTGTTTCAGTTACAATCGAAGGGTTCGATCTGGAGAAGGTGCCTGAGCGGAAGTCGCTGTCAGCCAGCGGTGCATTAGGCTGCCATTGCCTCCGCCGTCTGGGCCTGCTCTCCCTTTCCCTCACCCTTTTTTATGCTTGTGTACAGGTTTCTCCGGCGGTAATTAAAACATACACACAAATCAGGGGCTGCTGCATATCACGTTGGTGCCTTTTGCAGGCTGCGGGCACAGGGAGAGGGGGAGTGGAGAGAATATATCGCCATGCTGCTGGGGTTATTATTATGCAGCAAGGGTGAGGCGATCAGTGAAATAAAACATTTATAAATGGTTTCGTGCTTACAGTAGGAGAGGTGGGCCGGGGGGGCCGCCTGGGCGCTGATCACACAGTGCAGGCTGCAAATCGATAACCCTTTCCTTGTAATCCCAGTAATTGTGGGAATCACGGCTCTCTGTTAAAGGGACAGCGGGCTAGCAGCGCAGGGCGCGGGGGCTGTGCTTGCACTGCCCCTGCCCCCCGAGGGCTCACTCCGGCCTCCCCAGCTTTGCCTGGAAGGCAGCTGGCAGTGCTGCGGGCACGAGGCAGGGGCAGGCTCTGGCCACACCAAGCACCATTTCCCCTTTGCGCTTGCAGTAAGGCCCCTCCTGTCACCTGTGGCAACCTCCACCCAGGGCAGGACACGTTCGGCACCCTCGGCTAGAGGCACGGAGGGGAGAGAGAGCAGCCCGGGGGGGCACAGGTTGCCCACTGCGGTGTTTCCCACTTCCCTGTGGCTGCCCCACGTCCCCACGGAGCTCAGCCCAGATCCTTGATTTCCTCGTTTCTGGCACTGCCAGGAGCAGAGAGAGGCCTTGAGCACTCTGTACCAGTCAGGTCTGCATGAATTTAGTGACGTTTAGTTGTGTGGCAGAGGGACCGGTGAGGTGCTGGAGTCACACTGGTGTGGGCTGTCCTTGGCCCCGCCGTGCAGCCGGTGCATCACCCCTAGCCAGCCCTGCCCGCTGTGCCATCTCCCAGGTGTGCTGCTGCGGGGCTGAGGTGCTGGGCAGCCTCCAGGGCGAAGGG
>NW_008687739.1:0-5983 GCF_000695815.1 Acanthisitta chloris | reverse complement strand
CGGGGCCCGCGATCCGCCGTGCGGCTCTGCCCAGGGAGGAGGTGAAAGCCGCAGCAGCTTTCCCAAGAGCATCCCCAGTGCCCCGAACAGCAGCGCTGGAGGGCTGAGGTGCTCCAGGGAAGCCCTGGAGGCTGCAGGCGCTGCTGGCCCAGCCGCGCGAGGGGAACTCGGGAAGAAGCAGCTGCAGGGGCCGAGCCCAACTCCCGCGGGCTGTGCCTCGAGTGGAACCAGACACAGCTGAGCACAGAGCTGTGACAGATGTGGTTATTCTGTTTGTCAGAGACTTGGTGGAAGAGTGGACTGGAGTTGTTCTCTACAGATATATTAAAAACCAGAGACCACGAAGAAGCTGGAATCACAAACTAACTGGCAGAGGGTGTCCGGCTTGGGAAGAGTCACGAGGGATTAGACAACAGCAAGTCAGTGGTGAGAGAAGAAATACAAAGTATTGCAGACTGACCGGATGAAAGAGATTAAACATGAACTTAGAAACATGGAATCACTAAGGCTGGAAAAGATCTCCAAGGTTATCAAGTCTAACCTTTGACCAAACACCACTATGTCAACTAAACCTTAGCACTAAGTGCCATGTCTAGTTATTTCTTGAATATTTCCAAGGGATGGTGACTCCACCACCTCCCTGGGCAGCTCGTTCCAATGCCTGACCACCCTTTCAGTGAAGAAATTCTTCCTTGTGTCCAAACAGAAGTCAAACTCTCAGCCATGGCTTCATCCAGGTTCAGATTTCCAGAGAGCTTCCTTCTGTGTTTCACCGTGAGGTTAGCTGTGTTATTAGACCGAGGAACGCTGCCAAATAATTATAAGATTACACTAAGACTAAATCCCCATATCATGAATTGCACATGCTGGCAAGTAACAAGCTGAAGTTAAAAGAATCAGCTCTAGCTGCTCACTGATACCACAAACACACACCCACTAAGCAGCAAATGAATTTTTCAGAGTGAAGAACTGTAAGGTCCTCTCACAACTCCTACAGTTAACCACTTAAATTTTCCTCACCTAAGTTTTCCTTACCTACAACTGAGCCATAGAATTGACTTCATAGCTGCACAGAAAAGGTGACAAATACTCCTTCCCAAACAATAGCACAAGTAACCTGAAAGGAGACCCTGCAATATCTCCCATTTTTGTCCTGGTTCCCACCAGAATGGGATCCAGAACTTCTTAAGTACTGCAGGAAAGCCTGATTTGGTGGGGAACGAGAGCTCAGCAGTGCTAACCATCAGTTTAAAAAAAGGTCCCAGACTGCACAGATACAGCAGAAGTTGTAAAAAACCAACACAGAATAACAGCCTAATGAGACTTTGGTCAGGGCACAACACTTGGAATTAACACAGTTCATATAAAGGCCTAAATATTCAATGGCCAGTTCTAAACTAAGGACTCCATCCTCTGAGTGGAAAGACTGCAGGCCATTATACACTATACTGAAGCAGTTCATCAGTATTAATCAAGTGGGAAAATTAAAAAAATGAAATAAAGAAGTGCCATCAGGGTTAACAGTGCTGCATTCTATGGCCTCACACTGTTCCTTGGAGGTCTTCAAAGTAACAGCAGTGCCTCAACTCATCTAGCTTCTTGATAAAGGGATCCCACAGCCTAGTGGTAAAGTAATAATGTAATCACTAACAATTAGTGATGGATCCAAAAATGTATAGAAGAAGAACATCCTAGGAAACAAACTGAGAGTGTGGAGCTTTGATATTTGGCAGATGTTAGAACTTTTAATAAAGTAATCAATACCCCTGCAAAGCAGCTAAAAAAATAATAGTCAATAAAAAACATGCTTCATCAACAACATGTGAAGGGCTGCAAAACAAGAGGTGGACAAAGGAAACGGGGTGAACATAAAAGGGGTGTTTTCCTAACATCATCTCTCAGCTGTGTTAAGTCCACCAAATTCATCTGTTTGGAGGCATCTCTTGCAACTCCATTGGTTACCTCAGTAATTTACTCTCTTACCCTTGGTCTTACAAATCCCACTTAAGTCGGATGCCTGAGTCACCTAAGATAGATGGGTAAGCACCCAGAGGCTAAATCAGTAGCTCCTAAGCTTTTTGGCTCTGTCAAATCACAATCAGTGTTCAGTTCTTCTTGCAGATACACTGTGCAGCCTTATCAGCAAACTCGGAAATATCACAAAGCTTTACAATACGTATTGAGAATTCCTGAAATAGGCTTTGCTAAGTCATTTGATACAGTTTTCCATATCTTACCCTAACTCACATTTTTAGCTCCCTTCTGAGTAAGGAACAGAAATTGATTTTGAAACTGGCTGCCGTGGTGAGAGGTTCTGGTGGTGCATTTTACACGATATTGATGTGAATCAGTGTTTTGTAGAGAATACAGTGGATCGGTTTTACAAAGACTACAACAAAGATCTTTTCAAGGAGAACAGTAAAACATGATATGATCTCTAGTAAGTAAAAAAATTACTAAAATAAATAGAACAAGATTAAATTAAAAATTAAAAAAACCCTTGTGTTGGAGGGAAGGAATAATCCAATTATCATTGGATGTAATTATGAAACATTAATTCTGACAGCACATGAGGAATAAGTACTGAGGAGCAAGCAAACACTGCTTCAAATGAAGAGTGATATACCTTATTCTTCTGTCGCTAAATACTCATAGTCTAAGAGTACAGAAGAACTCATCTAAGCTAAGTTGACAGGGAATTTCAAATCTGAAGCTAAAGGGCAGGAATTATACTTTTCAGTTCAAAGATGATTTGGATTCTGTGTTCTACATTAGGCAGAAGTAACAGCTACAGCAAATCTGGCTACCATGGCTCTTACAGAATTCTTACATAGTGACAGAGTAAAGAAAAACAGGCAGCTGGAGTGCAATTCACTTCTGAGTATGCTGTAGAGCAATTGTTTACTGAGGCCACGAGAAATCTTCCCTGGTAGTTACAAGTGGAGAGACAATGCAAAGGAAAAGCTACCAGACCCAAGAAATATCCAGTAAGACAGGAAATGGTATAAAACATTCATCAGCTACTTGAACACCAGATAATGGAGCAGGAGCGTAGAAACTTAGTTCTGAATTTAGTGGATATAGAAGCAGTAACTTTAGTATGGCATTGGCAAGCAAGGCCAAAAATGCCTCAATCACCCTTCAGCAAGTTCCCTTTCCTATCAAACAGAACAGATATTATCACTTCTTTCACACAGGACTTCGTGGAACAAATAATAGCACTGGTGTGCACTGGTTTGAGCAGAAGAGAAAATAGCTTCACTCATTACTCAGTGACTTGAGTTCTTATGCATATAAGGATTCTGGTTCTCCTGTGCACAAGCAGCCAGTTGGTTTAGCATGGCAGTCAGTCAGAAAACATTCTCCTGTTCCAGACTGAAAAAAAACCTCATAGAAAAAGATCACTTTCTGCCATAATACTCCACAGATTATTTTTCACAGAAAAGACAACTGATCAGAAAATAATGCTAATACTTAAGTTACAACTCCCATGGAGTGTTCAAGTGCCTCACTGTCCCCTTCCCAACTGCAGATGAGCTTCCATGGTCATAGCAAATTTCTCATGAGCCATTACAGTTTTGTCTCCTGTTGTAGAATGTAGCTATATATTGCATGAGCTATAATCTGACCAAAAAGACAGACCCAGAAACCACTGGTGAGACATAAGAGAAGATTACTTTCATACAAAATTTTCTTTATCAGTAGGAGGTTGAATAATGAAAAAAAGATTTCCACTTTTCCAACTTCTATTCTACACTGTATAAACACAGGGTTACATTAATATATTTCTGATATTATTTTCCATGCAAAAAGACCAGTTGCTACATATTATGCAAACAGGAGCCTTATCCCAACACCCATCACTCTTTGATGTGTTCCACATGTTAAAAATTCGAGAGCAGCCAAGTATGAAACAGGGAAAACTCTTTAGTCCCTCACATTTTCCAACACGAGGATCACAGCTCCACAAAGAATGCTGCAAATAGGTCTGACCTTATCCAGGCAGCAGAATAAAAGCTCTCTCCAGGGTGAAGCAGTGATTTTATTTTATTTTTTAAACTGCAGATGGATGTAGTCAGGATTGATCTGACAGCCCACCAACCAGCATTGCTGTTAAGACCTCACAGAAAGTGCAAGGAAAAGAGGCATAAATAAGGACTGAGGGTAAGGCTGGCTTAGGCTTTGCACCATGGAGAAGGAAAGGGCTTCATAGAGATGGCTGGAGGTGGAAGTTGCTTCTGCTATCCACTATCAGATGAACACTGCTTGGCAGAAGACATCTATTGTGCTGAAGAAAACTGTCACATGCAAAACAAGGAAAACAACTAATACGTTATCAGAAATACTCTCCATTTGGACACAATGAAGGTGCTTTCTAAGATTTATGACAGTGCTAAAGAATACTCAAAACTTGCACAGATTTGGGACCAAACAAATAAAAATGTGGCAAGCAAAACTTTAATAATGCTTTAAAGGAGGCTTAATTACTTCCTACAACACCTCAGCCTGACCCAGGACCTTCTTTACTTCGTATCAGTCTTACACCTGATCCTACACCTACCTGATAAACACTCCTCTACCAATAATAACCTAGAGAATAAGTTATGACCAGTTTATAAGGGAAAATAAAACCATGTTCAATAAAATAATCTAAGAAAAGGTGTCAGTTTGTGTAGCATTCTGCAGTGTAACTACAGTAGGATTTGTGAGAAGACTCTGAAGGGCCAGGTGTCAGGTAACAGATGGGGAGGCACAGGGATGAATGCCGACAGAGGTCACCTTACAGAAGACCTCATTTTGCTTCTTGCATCAGGTGTGTTATGCCGCTGGCACAAGAGATGTTTTGGGTCAGTGTGATACTCATCAATAATGAAAGGGATCAAGAATAACAACATTGGAATCATTTGCCAAGGGAAGTATAAGGAAGCGAGCAGTTGTTGATCTAAATGAAACAGACCTGTTAACAGGAAGACTCTGGTGGTTCAAACAATATCTTTTATACACATATCACAACAAATTTAACACTGGCGTCTTTATCTCTGTTGTACAGATACCAAAACACAAAGGATCAACAAGATCAGGAGGTCACAACATGTTGAATGAACCCACCTGGTTTTGGTCACCCTTCCTGCCCCAGAGTTAGGAATGAAACCCAGGTCTCCTGCACTCCACTGCACACCTTTCATCCCCAAGTCACAAAACTCATCTGAGTTACATGAAACAAAGGTCAGAATTAAATTATATATGTTCTGGAAATTGGAAAGATATCTGGCAAAAAAAAACCTCTTTCACTTTATGGAGAGAATAACTTAGACCCTGAGGATTCAGTGTACTTCCAAAGAATACCAAAGTAACTCAAAACAGAGACAAGACAGCTCTAAATTCCAGGGGCCCTCTTAAACCAGGGGGCCATCCCTTCACCAACATGCCAAATAACTTGAACATTTCATCTGATATCATAAACCCTAACATCTACAAAGATATTACTGATGTGAAAAAAAATCAAATCAGATTTTAAAAGCATGATTTTATGTGAATTTCATAAAAATATGTCAATAAAGCTGATTGAATGCAAGCATCTTTAGAGGTTATAGAATTAGCCAGACTTCAAGAGTATTTGCAGCAGATTTTCAGTAGCAGTTCATATTTCATTTTCTGAGGTGCTGTTTGGTATTTAATGAATATTCAGAAGTTTTGGTCCCTTTTAAAACTAAAATGAGGTTTTCCTGAGCCCTGTTCCTTTCCTCCTTAAAAGTTTAATTTAAAAAGGCTTGAGTCCTTTCAAGTGCCTCCTATCACATTCCTTCACTTGGACCAAGGTACCTCTTGGGTATTACTTTGACAGAATGAGGTTTGTTTAATGATCATAGCATTAAAACCTCATGCTCTGAAGACATACTTTAGCACACTGAAGAACATGGTGTAAAAACAAAAGGTGAAGCAGGGTTTCCTTCCTTTCCTCCCTCCCTTTTTTCCTTCCTTC
>NW_008687738.1:60261-78927 GCF_000695815.1 Acanthisitta chloris | reverse complement strand
AATAATAATAAAATAAAAATAAAATGAAAAGGGAGACAAAAAAAAGGGAAAGCAATAAAGCCCAAGGAAAGCAAGAGATGCACAATGCAATTTCTCACCACATGCTGGCTGATGCCCTGCTCGTCCCTGAGCAGTGATTGGCCCTTCCAACCCAACTCTCCCCATGTTGTATAATTGGAATGATGTTCTGTGGTATGGAACATCCCTTTGGGAGTTCGAGACAGATGTCCTGGGTATGCTCCCTCCCAGCTTCTTGTGCACCTGCTCACTAGCAGTGCATGAGACAGTGAAAGACCTTGACTGAGGGTAATCATTGCTTAGCAGCAACTAGATATCAGTGTGTTATCGATGTTATTCTCATACTGAATGAAAAAACACAGCACAGTAGTACCAGCTACTAGGAAGAAAATTAACTCTATCCCAGCTGAAACCAGGACAGGTTTGTATAAAAATGAGAGGCAAATAAGGAAATATGACTTCTCAAAATGTCACCAATGCCATAAGTTCCAGAAAGGGCCTTGAACAAGGTCACAGTTGCGCATGCAGTCAGCCTATGTTGTGCTGATCAGACTGTCAGTTCCCTATTCAAGGGAGGCTCCCTCTTAAGAGCATCTGGTCATTTCCATGTAAGAGAAATCCCATTGAGGTAAGAGGAATATATGATTGTAAAGTTTAGCTCAGCTTATTAAAATGTCAGAGAACAGGGGAACACCCACTTCACTCCATGACTGCTTTCTTCAAGCATCTCAAATGAAAATCTTTCTTTTAGTTCTGGTTAATATCAAAAAACCCATATATGATACACATAAAAGACTGCAAAAGTGCTCCCTTTCAAACTGTAAAAAAAATAAATTAAAAAATACAAATCCAAATAGTTAGAGAAAATAAACACCACTGGGGAAAATTGTAACAAATGCTGAAATAATATTTCTTAGGATCACAGCTGAATACATCAGTCTTTGAATACCAAGTTGCTTATCAAATATTATGCATATTTCTGCTTTTCAGTAGTAGGAAGCATCCAAATTTTTAAAAAAAACCCCAAAAACAGTCTAGGAGGAGATACATTAGCTACTTAGCTGTAATATATTTTCACATGTTCTAAAGAACCACCCAGGATATATGAGCGCATATTCAGTTTCCCATATTCTCTAAAATTTAGAATGCAGTTTCCAGTTTAATTTTAATACTTAAGAAATGAAGAGATCTTCTATAGACAAGTGAGAATACTATATTTAACATTTATTTAAAAAGTTATTTAAATATGAGTAAAAGGCTATTTTCAGATGCTCCATTTGTCTCTTTTTTTTGTGAAAGAAGTGTAACTTTCCCCTGTGTTGCAAAACATTAACATTATATTGGAGAAAAATTATTTTCAATTGTATTTTTTATGGTATATGAAGCACTGAAAACATGTATATCTCAGACCTTCAGGGGCAGGGAGGGATTTGGAAGAGAATGTGTAAAATTTCTGCTAAATGTGTGCAACCAAAGAAACAGGAAAAAGAGAAGGCTGAGTATGAAATTTTGCATGTACTTTGACTGGATGAGTATGTATTTATCTAGAGTGAAGTCTCCTGCAAACACTGCACATTAGCCCTCTGGTCTTGGTAATTGCAATAGAGTTTCTTGGGATACCTCGTGAAGCAATGAAATGATGTCCTTAGTGACTGCTGAGCAATAGTTATGCACAGGGAAATTTATGACTGTGCTAGGATCTAGCACACTACTTATTTTTGTCTGAGAATTCACTCAGTCTAGATTACATAAAGAGTTTGAAGGGGGTCACGTAAATAAGAGGATGGATTTCGCAGAGATCTGCTTTTGTATTGTTTAAACTTAGAATAGGCATAGGCCCAGCAGAAGGATATATTTATACAGTACTGGTGGTTACTGACTGGGACTAGCACAATCTGCTGTAAACAGCTCATCTTGCTACTGTCTTTCTTCAAGGTTGCAGAGAGGTGTTTTCCCATTAGGAAATGGTTAAGTATCTGCTAGCTGTGGTTTTCTTGGCAGGAAGATAAAGGCCTTTAAAAAATATGTTAGATTTTCCCATCTTTCTTTTCACTTTCACTATGCAAGAAGCACATTTCTTCACCATTATATGCATTTTGATTAAATAAGTAAACTAAATAGCTTAATAGCTATTTAACAACTTAGATAGCTACAGCCAATAAAGTTATATTATACTAGAAATTTCAGACAGATTTTGTTAGACTATAACCACTTCAGAGAAGCAAATCTCTTCCTCTTGTCATTACCAGTCTGCATACCTGGTACTTTCCCTAACGCAGTTAAATGTATCATCAAAACCACAGCACTCAGTTTTTATTGGAACAAACTATAATCTTATAGCAATTCATGATATTTTCTACCCTCCCATGTCATAGCTAGGCAATCCAATTATAACTGTGCCATTAAAGTATCAATAATTTTGAGGAAGCAATGTATGGCCCCAAGGACCATGCATATGTAGAAGCATAGAATACCAGGTTGGAAGGTGACCTCAAGGATCATCTGGTCCAATGTTTCTTACCAAAAAGAAAATCCATGGGTAAGTGGTATAGTCACAATGGCATTCTATAATGACTTTCTTGTTTTCTCTTTGCTAGAGTAACAACCCTCTTCACCACAACTGCAATCAGGAATTCTAGCAGGGTTACTGTACTTCAGCTCTTGACCATGATGTAAGCTGAAGGATCATCTTTGTCTATAAAACAGGTGTAGCACAGAAAACAGCGGTACATGCTCCTACATGGTGATCGCACTTTTTGTGGATGAATGCAGATCTCATTCTCTCCCGTGCATCCACATTTGCCAGATGACATGACAGATGAAAAAAAAGCATAGAAGGGTTTGTTTTATCTCTGGGTCTGTCCTTGCTTACTGCACTGATTATACACTGAAAACAGAAGTGAAATATAACCTGTTTCTTATGTGATAGCATTGTTAGGCAATTTTTTTTCTGCCAGTTCAAAATTAGTACAGAAGTAGAGAATAAAAACATTCTGGAGTTATTTCTGATTCACCAAAGTCTGGCAAAGCCCTTAAATAAGAAAGTAATAGAAGCTGTTTGAGCAGCTGATAATATCAAATACTGTGACACAAAAGAAAGTCATAAGTTTCGTCTTTTTTTAAATCTTCCTCACACAACTGCTAGACAACAGTGTATTAATGACTTCATGACATATGTTTGCCCTAAATACAAAAATTTTGAAGTTGCTGAAGATGTGCAAATGTACAGTGATCCAACTGAGGCATCCTGAATTTCAAAAGACCTCACAATTCCCTGTCCATCGCAAAATGTTAGGCTTGGGGGACATGGTTTAGTGGTGAACTTGACAGTGCTGGGTTAATGGTTGGACTCAATGATCTTAAAGATCTTTTCCAGCCTAAAAAATTCTTTGATTCTATGAAAATACAGCAAAATGTTGTGGAATTCCAATTTTCTCTCATATTACACGAGACAATGACAGCATTGCCTTGGCTGCAGTGGGATTCCAGGGAGCCCACCTGTATGCACCACTCTCTAGAGTGAACAGTAGTACCATTTCTCCAGAAAGATAGTGTTGAACCATGGTACTAACTCTAACTGTCTGCAAAGGAAATTATTCATTTTTCTATATGTACAGAGCAAGGAAGAGCTGTTTCTGTATCTGTCCAGGTGACATAGATACACTTCTAGGCAATAGCAAGTGGTGCAGACCTGGGTTGCTTTCAGATAGGAAATATAAGGTCCACCTCCACTTTAGTGAGAAAGAGATCTCATTTCTTATCTACAAGAATAGCCTAAGCCATCACATATTGATGGTAAGTTGGCTAAGTGATAGACATCATGGAGCATGTCACAGAGAGGTTGGAGGTCTTCTGCTCCTTCTGGCAGTTGTCCTCAGTTGAGAAAGGGGACAGAGAAGCATAGGGACACAAAAGTGTGGATTTCTGGTCTAGGTAGATGAGCTCTATTTGGAAACTTAAAACAAACATGTCACCAGCAATAGGGAACTCCTGTCAATGAGTACTCAAGTTGTAACATGTTAGACAGTTCCCATTACAGCCTGATAAACTACAACTGAATAAGAAAACCTCTCTTCTCTTACGACTTTAAGCTGCATTTCCAGTTGACCAAGTGTTAATTAGTATTGTAAGGAGGCTTTGCTCTATTTAATAGAAAATATTATATTTTATGGAATACTCATTTTGATTATAAAATTTTAAATTCTAGAAATAGTCTGCCCTGCAACAAGATTTAATGTACACATCTGCAACCTGGAAATTATGCAAATTATACACATGTAAATATCACATATAACCTTTCTTTCTAAGTAGAAAAAATATTTGATCATACAATTAGTGGGTAATGTGCCAGCTTGAGCACAACTGTGAGAATAGTGTTGTCACTCGTCTTGTGATCAGTCTGTTCTTACTGAAGGAAGTTATAAAGAACACATATTTCATCCACACACCACAAACTATCTACATTTCAGCAGATGTTTTCTCACAGCAGAAATTTTGGAAACAAAATGTCAGTCTTTTTAACCACAAGATATGAATCACACTGCAGTAGCATGGAAACCAAGATTTGCATATGATGCACACCCAGAAATAACAAATAAAATCAAAGATACAAGTCTATTGTGATAACTATAATTCTTCAGAATATCTACTGGAAATCTTGTTTGCTTTATGAACAAATTAAACCCTATAGTTTACTTATGAATGAGACTGATTAAAGTTTTCCATCTCTGAGTAGTTTTAGTTTATATTTATTCTCATATTTTAAATTCTCATAATTTTAAATTATGGACATGAGGTGCTATTTGCACTTAGATTTTACAAGAATTAAAAATAAACTTGATTTCCATTTCTTGAATACTTCCATCACTTTTTTTTTGCCATACCATGTTCTAGATTCTCATTCTTTTCTTCATGTAGCACTACAGATTCATCATTCCAGGACTCAGGAGTCACAATCACCTCTATCCTGACCATCTGGTGTCTGTGGATTAAGAAAAAAATAATTAAAAATCTGAGTTTCTGGGTATCTTTTCTTTTCTATAAGGTTTGTTACATCCAAGATGCTAATTCTACAAATGGATGTAATCTTGCAGGGAGGTCTGTAACCCTGGTCAGCTGTGTCTGCTCTGCACATGGATAGCAAAGGCAGCACCAGTATCAGTGTGGCAAGGTTTGTGGGGAGATCCTGGAATAGCTGTCGCTACACTGTGATGTGTGGCTTTCCAAGCAGACATGGAGCTGGCTCCACTACAGTGCTCTGCTGGAGGTACTGCATCTCACTCCAAGAGTTCTTCACCTCCTTTGTACTTGCATTGTGTTCAGTGCTTCTCTTTCTTCCTCTTTGCTGCTGTCCTTGAACACACAGGACTTTTTCTCAGTACTAGTCATAGTTACTCAATATTAGCATTGTTTTAATTTCATCATACAATATGTGTCATAACTATGGCATAGTTGGGTGAGGAGAGAGGAGAGAGATGAGGCACTCAAGGGAGAAGTAGCTACATTAAGTATCTATGTAGGTTTGGTGTGCCTTCATGAAGGAGTTGTAAACCTGACTTGCTTTGGGGTTATCAGTTTGCCTCCCACAGACAGCTAAACTCTAACACATATCTGAATGTCCTATGGACATTTGTTTAAGGATGGAAAAGACAGATCAGCATGACACTGTAAGTAAATATATAGAAGTAAAAAAATCCAAAATATATGCATTTTCCTACCAGTCAGCCAAGATGCATGCTAATCAAATTCATGCACTCTATCAGAATTACCAGAAAATGCACTGCTATGGATTTATAGTCTGATCTCATCACAAATTTTGAGATTTTGGCCTGTGGAATAGAGGGTGGTTTGGCAGAATGAAGATCATGTTTACCCCCTTTTTCCTAATTCTTGTTCAGCAATTCTGAATTATCCTGCAATTTATGACTAGGAATGACATAATTAGCAAGTATAAATTTAAGAATATCCTAATTGAAATTAAAGACATTAATTTAATACTAATATCCTTTATTGTTCTTCTATACTGCAGGGCAGAAACCATGCAAATAAATAAAACTGAATGCAACAGACCTCTGCCTTCAGCTAAACTTGAGATTATTAATGCATGCAGACAGGTCAAATACTGTTGTGGTTTCACATCAGTTTCTTCTGTTTTACTTCCATATTTTTGAGAGCTTCCCTTAGGTAAGGAAGACATCTGTTTATGTCTGAAAACAATAGATATGCCCAAGCTGGAATGTGGAGGAGGTTTCTCTTCACAAAACAAGCACAGCACTCTCCTGGCAGGCTTGCCAGAGGGCACAACATAACTAAGAATATGAACTGCTCCACTTACCATCTCTGTACAAACACAAGGTTTTTCTCCAGACATGCCCTTGATGATATCAGGAGAATGTATCTGGAGTTAACACTTGAATATTCCCATTTACTTCCTGACATTTGGGATAACCTATCCATCAAACTCTCAAAAGCAGGTTACTTCCAGCATAGTATCATTCAGATCATTAGAGTGCAAAAAACAATAAGAAAAAGGCAGTGTGCCATATCAGCAATAAACTTATGCATGAATAGAGCAAAATACTAGCCACCCTACAGTCAGAGAGTTTTGTTCTCATTTTTAATGAAATTAACATTTAGCCTTACACGTCTGCAACTGTTCATGCAACCAAATATGTAGTCTATAGAAATGAAATCAGGTCTACATTAATTTGTTAAAAAAACTGAACACTTGGCTAGGTTTTAAAGAATCAATCATGAAAATGTTACATGTACACTACTAGTACGAGATCAGCTTTAGAGATAATGCCTTGGCAACGATATTTCCTTCAAGCTATGGTGAGAAGAGAAAAACACATTTTTAGTGCAGTCATTAAATTAACATATTTCATAATTAATAAAGAATCATGAGTCACTTTCTGGGAACAGCATTAAAGGAATTTCAAGACACAGTATTTGAAGAGAGAGTATTTGGGAAGTCCTGTGTAAAACTGCATTTCTTAATCATCCAGTCAAGTGACTTTAAGTAACTTTGGAGGGAGATTGGGGATTTCTTCTAGTAAAAATGAATCACAGAAGCAAGTGCTGGAATCTGACAATCAAAATGAAACATCACCAAATTATACAAGTAACTAATAATATAGTTCTGATACATAAGCAAACCACAGGTTTCCGGCAAGTATTTTATCAAGAAAGCTTGAACAGTTAGAGCAATATAGAGCAGAGAGCAATTAGTCTGTTGCCTCTTTTAACCACTGAAGACTTAACTGTTTAGGAGGTGATGCTGGTAAGAAAATTACTACTTTTCTGTTCACACATGTTTAAATGCATATTTACATAGGTTTATAGCATTTCCAAAGATTTCCAATAACACAGTCATTGAGAAACCAACAGTGAATGGAAATCATTTGAATTCATATGTTTATTTCAGATGTGGCTTCAGCAAAAGGTTGGGGTAGTAGCTCCTTCCAGCAACGGTTTGGATTTCATTCAGTGATAACCTACTATAAATGCATACCTTTACATGATCTAACATAAATGCATACATGGCATGTCAGCTGTGTCCCTTAGCAGATGTATTGGGTGTGTATTAGAGTTAATTTCCCCAGAGCAGCTCTCACAGTGCTGTGCTTCATATTGGTAGCTAGAAAGGCATTGATAACACACCAGTGTTTCTGATACTGCTGAGCAGTGCTCTCACAACATAACACTGTCTTTCCAACATTCCCCCCTGAGAGGCAGGCTGGTGGTGGGCAAGGTCTTGGGAGGCAACATAGCCAGGACAACTGACCCAAACAGACCAAAGGGATATTTGATACCATACGATGTCTTCTCAGCAACAGAAGGAAAGAGAAGGGAGGGGGGGCAGAAGGGAGGGGATTGGGGGCAGGGTGGTGGATTTGTTATTTAGTGTTTTACTTCTGGAGCAAACACTACATGTACTGAAGCCCTGCTTCCTGGGAAGTGGCAAGACAACACCTTCTGATGGGAAGTAGAGAATAAAATATTTTGGTTTCCTTTGCTTCCGCATGCATGACCTTTGCTTTTGCTTTATTCAACTGCCTTTATCTTGACCTGCGAGTTTTTTCCATCTTATTTTCTCCTTGTCCTGTCCAAATGAGGTGGGGAGTGACAGAGCAGCTTGGTGGGCAACTGGCATCTAGCCAAGGTCAACCCACCACAGCAGGGTACTCCAACCACTAGAATAGGCTGTCTTTTACCTGCTTTCCTTTTCACCCCATGACACGTCTGTTCTCAGCAACACAGATAAACCAGCTTCAATTACCAGAGCTGCATCTCACTTAGGCTACCACTCAGCCTTGTGATTTGGATGCTGGAGACACTAAGTTCAGTTCTCTTCAGTTTGAAGTTCAATTCTCTTCAGTCCAGTGCTACCCACTTCCTATGGCAGTATCGACCATCATCAGACTTAACTTCATATCAAACTTCTCAGATTTGCCTGCAAGACTTTGATAAACAGCTCTCTCCAGGACAGTCAATGTGAGTAAATGTTCTGAGATGACGAAAATGTGGCAGTGGAAAAGTTCTGAACATTCTGAAACAATAATATCATATTTAAGGTCTGTCAGTCCCTGTAATGGATGAAGTAAAATTAACATTTGAAGGTCATCTTTTGGGTGTCATTCAGACAGATTTTTCTCTAATTTATTGTGAAATTCCTTATATAATCGTGTCTGATAAGATGACTAGTCCTGCTTGCATTGAGGAAGGGGAACTAGATCCTATGCCATAAATTCACACTTCTCTAATTTACTTCAAGAGAAAGGAAAAGGAAAAACAGATTAATAAGTTCCCTTCCTTCGTCTCCAGCCAGATTATAATTCTTCCCTGAGACTTGTTCTTCTATAAGAAGGTTAATAGTAACAACAGTATATTTAATAAATGCACATTTAATAAATGGCACTTTCTATTAAAGAAAACTAAATCATTTGATAAAGTAGGGTAGAAAGTTTAAAGGTAAATGTAAAAGAAGGCATATCTTCTCATCTTTCTTTTCCGTTTTACTTTTCAAAAAGTCTTTCTTCCTGAAATTATTATCTTTGTCTTGCATTCCAACTCTATTACACAAAATCTCTTACTTAGCTTTCTTTTTCCCTGTAGTAATCTTTTTTCCTCCCTCTAGCAGAAAGATGAAAGGCAGGTAATTTGTCTGCAAAGTCTCCAGAATGATGAGAAGCAAGAGACACTGTGCACAAGGGAAGTTCTGTGTGCATACAACTAAAGAAAACATCACAGAAATACAGTGATACAATTATTGTTTGGAACAAGCCATTGAGGAGGTTATATATTTTAGGTATTGCAATGAGAAAATAAGTTTGTATTTTACATTAAAGGAGAGTGTTTCCACTGAAGGCAAAAAAACCCAACAGAAAAATATTTTATTTTTCTTGGGAATAAGAACTACAAAATTATGACCACATCTTTGCAATCTTCCAGAATATAAATATATAATTCTCAGCCTTAAGAGGAAGTCTTATAAGTATATTTTGTTTTCATTAGTTATTTTGTGTCTATATTCTTCCTAATTTAGGAAGTAAATTTGGAACATTTGTCCTTAGAAAAAAATTTACTTTTTGAAAGCTGAACACATCCACCTTTGTTGAGCCCATTAGAAAGTTTGAGGTGCAAGTTGTAGTAGAAACATCTGTGCTTTTGTCTTTTGATAGAATTTCAGCCCAAAGTGTGGAAATAACTGAAGTCAGATTACTCCTGCAGGTGAAGTGAATAGGTCCTGACATGAGCAACAGAAACAGACAACCCAAATTACTTTCAAGAATAATGCCTTTCATCTAAAATAAGTAGTCCACCTGCTTTTTGTTTCTGTTGTTTTAAGACTGACTCTTCACTTGAAGAGAAGTTTTCTTCCCTGAAGGGGAAATATAAAGAATGGGAACAGATAACAAAAGACAACAAGCTTTATAAATGTGTCCAAGGTATACAAGTACACAGTGCCTGGGGGAAAATCGAATAAGTTATTTCCAGATATTTGTAAATTGTCATCAGTGACAGTCTCTCCATGAGAGGTGACATTGTTTTAACTTGATCACCCCCACAACAAATCCAAAAAACCCTCAGACTTAAGAAAAATCTTTCCAGTTCCTCTGTTATCTTTCATATCTCAGAAGGGAACCTGAGGTATAACTCAACTGGTAAGTTCAGAAAATACTAGCAGAAACTAAAGTTTACCATTTCACTATGCAAACCAGTCTGAGACTTTCAGTGGAGCTCGTGGAGAAGACCAAGATATTCCCACTGAAAGCTCAGTGCAGGCACCAGGTGGCCCCACCATTTTTTTTGCCTTTGTGCTCTTTCACTCCAGAGACAGAGTCAATGCACATAATTCTGTTCACATTAAACCTGTTCACAGAATAAAGCATGGCCTAAATAACTCTGCTTATTCTCTTTCACAGGATTGAAAGAAATTCTATTCCTCCTCTTTTTTTTTTCCCCTTCTGTCATTTATTTGAAGTTTAGCATTCCAGGCAAATAACATATGCACAGTAGACTCAATAGGTGACTTATCTGAAATCCCTTCCACGCTCTCCTCCATCCCCTCCACAGCTCTCCTTCCAGCCACATCTCCTCTCCCAGTCTCTCTTCTTACACCCTAACCTACCACTGCTGCCAGCATATCCTACAGTTTTTCTAAGGTTCTGTGGTATAGTATGGTAAGTGTTGCTCAAGGGCTATATTTACTGTGCAAAATTAAACCTTATTAGCTGTAAATCTTGTGGCAGATATGTGACATAGGGTTGTCTCAGACATCACAACCTTCCAAACATAAGCATACTTCAAAAAGTGTTGGCTAAACATATTTTCTTCATTCTTTCATGAGAGTAAATGTTTGCAAGCGCAACATAACATTGACAGAATTGCACCAGGTTGCTTTCCTTTATGCATGTGGCAGTCTAAAGGCTTTCCTACAAATACCTGCATTGCTTCTGCTGCTGTGCAGTGCTTTTACATGCTGGTGTCATTACACTGTGTGTCTGACACTTATCTGGTCATTAACTGGACAAATTAAAACAGCTTCAAAATGAGGCTTTAAGGATCACCCTGTGAAATATGTACTTCCATGACTTCAGAAGAACAATCTTATCTTAAAGGTTTGTGTGTTGATCTTGGAGGGAAATAGAAAGAAGAAGAAATAAATTCTTCTGCAGGTGAGTTTCTGTGTTGTCAAAGTATAGGTCATAGTATGTTTCAACCCAGAAGGACTCTGAATGCAATACTTCCATAAGAAATAGATAAAGTTCAGCAAACAAGCTAACACCCCGTGTACAGCTGACTGAAAATTCATGCAGTGAGATGATCACATACATCATAACATGTTGCTGACTCATTGCTAGTACAAGAGAAAATAATTTTCCCTCAGGGACAATAAGAGCTTATCTGTTATCTCTCATTTGTGAAGAGAAAGAATAATAACCTTGAAGTCATAGCAAATGATCTCCATCTGTGCCACTGATGAAATACTGAGGTGGAGCTGGCCAGGTGAAACTGTAGAGGTTGGAGCTGTAAAATAAAAACATCTGTGTGAAAAGGCTGTGTATTGAGTTATAGGACTTTGTTTGAAGAAGATAAAAAAAGGACAATGTTCAGTTATGATTCCTGTAGATGAATATAGTAAGTCAAATAGCCACAGTGCATGTTGTAGCTGGGGGGAAAAAATACAAAAAAGAGACATCTTCTGTCTGAGTCTGGCATCCATGAGAAACAAGAAGTTCCTTTCCTGAATAAGTTTCTCTTCTTAATAACTTCCTAAACTCCCAAGGTATACTTTTTATTTTGCTCCTTAACTAAGGAAGTAGAAGCCAAGAAATTGAGAAAAATGATTGCACAACATCACAAAGGAGAGACTATGTCTGGTTTAGAAAGGGGTCAGATTAGTCTGTGAAAGAAGAAATTTTGTACTTGTGAAATTTAAATGTGAGTATAAGCACTTGCTATATTTGAAGATATGTAAATGCTGAATATGTATGTTTGGGTTTTTTCATCAAAACTTACACAATTTTTCTTACCATTGATCCAGAGTCAGTGAAACTTTACTTTGGTACAGATTGGGGCAACTATGGGTTCCCCAAATTTGTTCAGGTGGGCTACTTGCATGGTGAGATAGATGGTGCCAATCACTCCCACTATGTGCAGCTTCAGCAACAATCTTTATGGGGAATCAGTCTCCTAACTCGGAGTGTCACTTCAGTGCTATCTTGTTATAATTTTATTTACGTGTCGTAAATTTGCTGGTGGTGGAGGGGACTCCACTAACACAGTTCTTTCATTTCCTGTACAGACTACAGACAGAGGGAGACATATTTGGAAACCAGGAGAAAAAAACCCAGTCCATCTACCATAGATACTTTCCATATCTTTGGATGCACAAGCAATTTATAAAATCTACTCCAGATAATTTTAGATAGATATCTAACTCTTCTACTGAGGATATAAGGGACTGAAAAAATGTGAGGGAAATCAATCTCTTCTTGGGTTTACTGACCTAGTTTTCTTTTGATAAGCCTAAATCTATCTTCTAATATGACTCAGTCAATGTAAAACAGTTCTTAGACCTTAAATACTTTGGCAAAATTATGATTTGGGCTGCTGCTACCAATAGAAATAGAGACAGAGGCTGAAGCATAAACAGGCATTTAACTTTTTATCCGGGTTCTCCTCTGTGAAGATTTAGTAGGTAACTGGAGAACACAGAGGAATTACGAGCATTTGGGAGAACTAAGCTCAGCAGCCCATGAAAACACCTGATGAAGCTGCGTTAGTGTTATCTCTAGGGTGGCTGAAGGCCATGACATACATGAAACTATGCTGAGTAGCTGATGGTATGTATTAGGAATCAGTGAAAATATAGTCAGCTGACCATAGTCAGCCTTTCTTGCTCAGCCTATGAGTCGACACAACCACACTTCCATCAGTAATTTCAAGTACAGAGATATCTGACCCTTTGTCAGTAATTATGGACTTCAGTTTTCCATATGGAGGCTTTGTTCTGAAGTCTGATACTACAAAAATCCAAGTGGACAGGAATCTTGTATGAAGTCAAGGTCAGAGTCAATCTGGGTCTAACTGGACCACTAGTTTATCATGTTCTCTTGTTAAGGTCTCCTGTGCCTGTGGATTACACTGGGTTCTTGAGTGTAAAACCTCAACATTCAAGTACACATTTCCAGGTGGGAGAAATTTTTGGAAAACTTGGATTTCAATTTTCACCCTTGTAGAGAGATTTACAGACCACTATTCAATGTAATAGGCATGGAAGAAGAAGCTACTTAGCTCCAGTAAAGGCATCAAACCCCCTTGATTTTCTTAGAAACATTGATTTCCGTGTTGGCAGGATGTATGTACAATTTCATGAGACAGAGTAATAGTTAAGAACATTGTCTCCTTGCTTTGAAAGGTTTTGCTGGGAGCAAACTTTTATGATTTAATTCAATTTAGAAAGAAAAGGGTATGGAAAGACCCAACAAGATCTTTCACAGTTGAATGTGCTTCTATAATTTAAAACAGAAAACTCAAATATCAAGAAAAGTAGTGGTGGTGTTTTTTCCAAGGTAATAGCTTTCACATTAATTTAAACTTACTCTTTATTATGCCCTAGGATGACAGCCAGAGCCAGTTTTGAATTCGTTCATTTTCTTTTAAACAGAGATAAATATTTCACAAAGCATTTATTAGAGCATAGATGATAAAAAAAGATGGTGCATGGTGCTTCTCTTCTAAGGAAATTTCTCTTGGCAGAAATGCAAGCATTAATACAGAGCACACAATGCTGTGAGTCTCTAAGGCACACTTCATCATAGCAATTACACTGTCAGTTTGTCATAGTCCTAACTAATCCTAATGCTTTTTTCCTTCAGCACCATTTCCTTAATATAACTCAACTATACTATAAGCTCAGGAGTGTTGAAATGTACGCAACCACCATCATAGAGGCCTGGGTAGATTATATCACTAAACTATGGTCAATTTAATACAATCACTTTTTAACAGAAAACAAAACTACAACCAATACAATTGTCAACAAATATCCAAACGTTGCTGTAAATATTCACACCTAGAAATGTTTGGATGGCAAACTTACATGATAAATTTCTTTACTTGCTGTACTGAAACCTTCTCGACTCTTTCTGGTCCTGTCTACTCAATTTGTCATACAGTACTGAATGGACAAAACCAGTGGAGGGTAAAGTTTCTGACAGGGTGGATCTGGTCTCTGTCCAATTCTATCTGGTGTGACAAGGCACCAGAGCCTAGATGTTCAGTTAGTCCATGTCCTGTTGACTCAACTCCCACAGGAATTCAAAATCAATACAGAATAAACTTTATGTGAATATTTGTAGTAAATATTTTCATGTCTGTAATTAAATACTTTCTAAAATGACAATCCAAACTCTAGTATAACTTTAGTAACTTCTGTTTAAATAATTTCAACACTAATGCATGGTGAACTCACGTATGTATATCTCTACATATACACACACACTCTAAGTCGACAATCTTGTTCCTTTTAGCAGCCTGCTATTTCTTACTTTCACTTGTGGCATCACGCCTTACGTTTGAGGGAGCTCCCAGTTACTCAAATTAGCGTAGGTTATGACTTTATTGGCTATCAAAGTGCATATATTTATACATAGTAAAAGCTACTGCAGTTCATTTTCCAGCACAATGTGTTGTTCAGTGTGTGCTTAAAGAGCATAAGTTCTTGTAAACTTTGTGAGAGGACTCCAGACCTTCCTGAACTCTGCTGAACTTAGTGGTTCTGCTGCTAGCCACGAAGTGTTCATCCTTTTACCCTCATCCTTGCTGTTGTTCTACAAAGAACCTGTACATCTTTTAACTCTAACTGACATTAGCCAAAAGAAACAGTAAATGCTGTTTGTTAAAGCTTCCTGTTTTCATGGTGCTAGGAGGCCTAATAGCAATCTAATCCTTACCACACTCTTGTGAATGCTATGAAGTGTTCACCTTCATCCATTATCTTAAAACTGTTGTAATTTTACAATCTGGAAATACAAGCCAAAAATCAGAAGCAGAACTCTGTTTATGATTCATTGGTGATTCAGAGTGTCTCGTTTATCCTCTATTTGTTACCAAGGGAACTTGACACCCACTTCCTACCACATCATTGTTACAACCAAAAGAGTGTCAAGCCACAATATTGCTTTGTTGCTGTTTACTACTGCTAAACGCCAACTTCTTGTAAAAAATAGTGGTGTAAAATAAGTTCTTTTAATATAATCAGTAAATTCTATGGCTTAGAGGTTTCAGTGGCCAGCTAGATATCACACTGAGAAGAAAGATAAGATCTCAGCTTCCAGTTTGTCTTCGGCAAAACTTTTAAACTGGTTCTGCTAAATCACTTGAACTATAGTACATTCTAAATCTTGAATAATCTGAGGGGATTTATGGGGTTTTACTGCAATATTTTCCTGACTTCTGAAACCATCTCAACAAGAAATAAGCTAAAACTGGAGATACTTGAAAGTGCTTTTCTGGTTTGTAAAAAATGGTCTTGGTTTGTTTTGGGTTTAGGTTGGGGTTTTTTGGTTAGTTTTTTGGTTTGTATTTTTAATGTGGTTTATATTCAAAGTAGATCAAATCAATCTTTTTCAATATTTTCAATGAACTGCAAACTTCCCTTACCTTATTCACTAGCAGTGAGACTGGCATTCTTTTCACCAGATGTGTCTACTCTGACATCCACTACAATTTAACTGAAATTTTTTAAGCTCAAACCACTGACTTCCAAAGAAAACATCTTCCTGAAGATTTTATGTCCTGGTATGCTAATGATATGTCCTACTTGTCCTGTATTTTCTGATTTTAAATCAGTTTATCTGAAATTATTTCCAAATTCTTTACAAAGTGGAATCACTCAGTGATCTTCTTTGCCTTCTTTAGATTGTCTATCACTGTAGGAGAAAGAGGAAGCTTGAAGAAAAGCAGTTGCTTAATACACAATAATATAATGATATTAAACAATAAAAGAAACAATACAAGTTTAAAAATATTTTTTTACTTATCAGAGTATTTACCTTATCACAGTACCACAAGGTTTCTTTGGAAGTTTGCCTATCAGAGATCCTGTTCTCACTGAGGCCTGGACTTTACAAATTGCTGGATAGATCTGCATTGGGAGCACTTCCTTGTCACACACAGAAAATTTGTCTCATTTGATATCAACACAGAATGAATCCAAGAAAAGCATGGAAGGGGGCAGAAAGCTCCACACCTTACTTAGGAAGGGCACTTATTCCAAACCATCAGTTCAGAAATTCTAACTGAAAATCCATACATTTTTAAATTCAGAATGACCTGAGACAAAATCTTTCCTCCAAGCCAATGGGAAAAGAAATTAAAACCTGCATCTTCAACAAACAGAGTTAAACCTATTCTATGGACTGTGGCATACTTTCACTAAAAATCCATCTTCTTCTCAGCAATTTTTAAATTTGTCATTGCCAAACCAAAAATTTTGGGGTTTTACTAAGTTGTGTTTTGGCAGAAAGAAATATTGACAAATCGATTTCAGTGTTAATCATGGTGGGTTTGGTCCAGCAAAACACTTACATTCTTAACTCTCAACAAAGACTTAGACTTTATTCTTTCAGCTACTTGAAATTATAGTGTTCCTTTAACATCATGGATGTAATAAGATAAGAACTTAATAAGAATATATTCTAAGGCAAATACCCTGCTACGGTTCAAAGAAACCATGAATAGCATGTTCTAGGAATTCCTTAATGTTACAGTGTTTTGGCTTAATTTCTCAAAACCAATTAGAAAGTAACTAGAAATATGGTTTTTGAACTTTCTGTTTATAGTTTGTCTCATTCCTCAAGAATTAAAAGCTAAAACTTCCTAAAATTACTATCAAAGCCCTATATGGAAAGAATAATTCTGTAGTACAGGAAGTATGGAGATGGAGTATAATCCCATTTTATGTATGTTTCCTTTTTAGTACTACATCCTACATTACCTTTTTGCAATATGAAAACTATATATGCCTATCCATACAGGGATTTAGAAAACATGTTTGCATTTTAATGAGAAGCTGTACACATTTGTAACTGTTAGATATATGAAAATACGCATATGAGGGCCATGTGAAGACCAAAGATGTTTATTTGTCTTTCCAAAATTGTGTGAAGAAAAGCTTCTTGGAATCATATGCATGCACAGAGATAGCTAGGAAGAGATTTTTACAAAATGTTTCAATGGCTACTTCTGCATTCAGTGTTTGTCATCTGAGAAAATAATTATCTCCTCCCTTTTTTGGTATTTAAATACACTTGAGATAAAAAGCATTAAAAAGTGATAGGTGAACAGATAATAAGATAATAAGCACGAAAAGATAGATAACGAACAAGAAAAATTCCTTTTAAGCCCAACATTTGTTGTTAGATTCTCTGCAGTGTGAGAAAGAATTAAAAGATAATCAGATTATATTCTTCAGGTCACAGTATAGTCTATTTCTGGGGCCAGAAAATATTTTTTTACTGGCTTATTCACTGCAAAGCTTAGCTGGCTAGGTAAGGGCCAATGTCTGAAGCTGGAGTCTACTTCCAAGATGCTGATGCAGAACACCTCACTCCCCACAAGTCATCTTTCTGTGGTTTCTGCACGCACTACTCCTTTAACATGTTGGCAAACTGAGGCAAAGAGAAGTGATTTTCCCATCCTTAGAGTAGTTTAAACAACCCATGGCAAGAATGCAGAGCCAGTAGCTCTCATTCAGCTTTTGTCTGCCATGTCTGGGACCCTGAGCTCTCAGCCTGGTGAGTGCTGACAACCAGAGGAGAGTGTGGCACAACAGTAATGACTTGATTTGAGGCACCAGGAGACAAGGTTGGAGTGTAGCCCCATGTCTTTAGTGACTTGGAGGGAAATTCAGGAAGGAAATATAGACTTCCAAGACCCATTTTACATTGCCAAACAAGCAAAAAGGAACCTAATTATAACTGAATGTCGCCAGCAGGGTCAGTGGTCCAACTGGAAGCAAAGCTGTGCTTCCTTATAGTTCCCTTGAAGCTCCTCTTGTGTCAAATGTTAAGCATATTTTTGATGGCAACTGTTTCTTAACACAATTTTAACTAGTTCACTTGAAATCAACAATAAAGCTTCTATTGACTTGAGTGAGACCAGAATTTGACTGTAATCCAGGACCTGAGAACATTTCTTACATTTGATAAGGATTCAATTTGATATTAGGTAACTTGTAAACTTTTCTCATTGATTTCTTCTGAAGGAAAGTATTTGCATCCATAGTGGGGAAAAAAAAGGATACTATTTGATCTAGTACTTTTGGAAGAATAGACTGCACTCTTCTGAGTGTTCTCAATAATATTTTCATGCCCAGAAGGGTGGCTGAACAGCATGTCCCCGTTGTGAAACTTTCCTTCAGTTTCCACTAGAAAGAATGCCTTGGGTTTTTTCCACTTTCAAAGCATCAAGTATTGTAAGCTCAGTTTAAAAATATGAAATAATGTATTTCTTGTAGCCTGGCTAAGGAAATTTTTCTGAGTTAAGGACAATTTATATATACAACATCACAACGTGACATATTTTTCAACGGTGTAAAATGATCATATATTTAAGAGTTTTTGCGCACGTGATTAA